>NW_015654534.1:949804-985880 GCF_001515625.1 Sinocyclocheilus rhinocerous
GAAGAGCTGTTTGTGATGGGCTTTGGTTCATCATGTGACTTTCTCATCACCACCTGTTTTTGGTGGTTATCAGTGCATTACAATGGTTCAAAACAGATATTAACACTTCAATATGTTGGTTTATTAACATTACATCAGTTAATGAAATACGGTATTTTATTGTGAATTTAAGTTAAGTCTGTAAAACCTAAAATGTTGCTACCATATTTTTTACAGTGAAGTTCTGGCAACCACAGCTGCCTGTATTTTACCGTAAATGTCACAGATTTTTTTTTTTACAGTGTATCACAACATTTGTTGCTTTGTGGCCTGTCTGCACACACATGAAATGAGTAATTCTTCAAACCCTAGCTCTGGTGAATCTTGTGACCATATGCAGCATCACATGCAGTTCATGAATAGAGTTAACTGCAGAGTTGTGTGAATGTCACATTGTTGACCTTAAAGGGTTTGTGTTGTGCATGTGTGGAGCAAATCAGTCTTGCTACAGACCACTTTTTTAATAATATTGGTTTTCAAATGTGTCCACAGATCAAGGCTAAAAACTATGACAAGGTTGAAAAGGTAAGTGTTTGTTTTCGCATGGAAGCCATGTGTCGAATTTATTGATCGTATGATATTACTCTGACATACACAGGTGTGACATACTCCTTAAAAGCTGAACTCTATCTATGTCACCACTTTATGTCCTCAAAAGCTCAGGCAGAGTAAACATCAAGATGTAATGAAGTAAAATAACACCCTGCTTTACTAGAAATATCCTGTTTGCTCTGCTAAATCCAGCAAACAGGCAATCCGACATTAAAAAATTAGGAAAAAAACGGATTCTTCGTCGGATATATTGTCTTATTTTTTTTAAAGATCCCAGTTCAGTGAGCAATTCACTGTTAATGCATTTTAGCAACAAAGCAGTCATACGGGGTCAATTGAGTCGCGTACCTTTCATGACCCTTTTGTTTCTGAAAACTAACACAAAAGTACCATGGTTTTTAGGACATGGTATTCTTTGCATTACCTTGGATTACCATGCAAATGCCGTGATATATGAATGTTAATCATTCAGTGTTATATTGAAGTACCATGGTATTGCCAGCTGATCAATGTAAGCATCTGCAGCATAATTATAACTTCAATATATATATTGGAGCATAATCTAGAATTTGTTGGCTTCGATGTGTGTTTGTATTTACATCCAACATGGTTTTGTAGTCTCTATTTTTTGTAAAGGATTGCAGTAATTAAAAGTGTGTATGCATATGTAATTTTATGTTTTGCATCTTGTGTGTCAGAAGAGATTGTTCACTCTCCGATCTCTTGCTCAGTTATTTCAGAGGTGCTTAATGAAGGTTCTGCACATTGACCTGTGGAAGTGCTACCTCTCATATGTACGGGAAACCAAAGGAAAACTGCCCAGCTATAAGTATGTGACACAGTTGTGTTTATATGGCTTTAAAGTAGTGATCAAGTGACTAGAGATACACTAATATAAAGTGGGGTCAAAACTCAGAGAACACAGTTCAGTCTGGGATTTCAAATACTAGTAGTTGAAATCTAGACAGAAAATAAGTTTTTAGGCTTAAATTAAAAATTGGACTTCATGATGTAGAATGAATAGAAAATATTTCAGGTTCTGCATTATTACTAGTTTACTATGCAAACTATCACATCTGGTTTTCTGGTTCCCATTGCAGCACAAGATGCTCTTTGAAACCTCCTCAAATAATGCTGGATAACATGAATATCAAGTTCATTAAAATGCCGTTAAATTGAAAGAGGAACAATTATTAATAACCAAATCGATTCTCACTGTTACTCACTGTTATTCTGATAATTTGTATGGGGGGGAAAAAACTTAAGTTAGAAGAATGCAAGATAAAAGCATTTTTTTCTGGACCTATTGTATATTAAAGCAATAAGCCCCAAGAAGCCGTGGTTTACGGTGAATTTATAACAGCTAAGGGGTGTTGTTAGGCATGACGCGAAGCGGAGTATGTGTAACAATGTAGTTCCTCAGAAACGGTTGTGGTTCCAACCAAGTGGTTGCCGAGCAACACACAAATGTAAACAAAGGTGTTTGTTTGTAGAGTAATTTACAACAGCTTTGAACTTGGCTCAACCAATCAGAATCAAGGAACGGAACTATCCGTTTTATAAAATACTATTAATATTAGCAAATGAGACAATTATACTGACAAAAAATATAAAATGTAATTTTTTTTTTACAGTGTCACTTTTACTTTACAACAAATTTAGAAAACAAAGTTGCACACTTTTGGTTGATGATCGTTATATCACTACTTTAAACACTACTTTCACTTGGCATTGTGAGTTGAATGTTTTCTTGTCACACATAATTAGAAAGTCACTTTAAATACTTAAAATGTGCTGTTCTTTGGCAGGGAAAAGATGGCACAGGCTTATGATTTTGCTTTGGATAAGATTGGGATGGAGATTATGTCCTATCAGGTGAGTGTTTTGACAGTTGGTTCTTATCCTACCTTGTTCTATGGCATCATGGACATTAGCTCTAAACTCTTCTCCTTCTCTTAGATTTGGGTGGATTACATCAATTTCCTCAAGGGAGTGTAAGTACACCATTTGCATTTTCAGAACCCATTTCACGGTCATTAAAGAAGTTCATAAGGCATTTGAAGGGCTCTCTGTATGCGTCTCTAGAGAGGCCGTGGGGTCATACGCTGAGAACCAGCGTATCACAGCCGTCAGACGTGTGTATCAGAGAGGCTGCGTCAACCCCATGATTAACATTGAGCAGCTCTGGAGGGACTACAGCAAGTATGAAGAGGTGAGTACGTTGAAGATGAATGGATATGTTATTCCGGTTCAAGACACTCTTTTGGAGAACAGCAAGAATTCAGATTTGTTAAGAGAAAGTCCTCTTCAACTTTCTATTGTTAATTTGGTCTTAATGTGCATGTGCCATCTCTAGTTTGTCATAAATTGCTTTTGTTCCATTATAAAGGGCATAAATGTGCATTTGGCCAAAAAGATGATTGAAGACCGGAGTAGAGACTACATGAACGCCAGGAGAGTCGCCAAGGTGAGTTCTGCACGGGTTAAAGTGTGCGTTGTGATAAAACGATAGGGTTTTCTGATAGACCTGACATTATGTTGGGGTTCTCAATTTTTTATTTTGGTCCCAACCATTTTTAAGTTTCCAAAATGTGCAAAAAAGCTCAAAATGCACTATTAATAAGGTACTATTTGTCGAAATCTCACAAAATCGCTTCTGCATCTCGTGATGTTCCTCTGTTATTAATTCTCTGCTGATTTTAATCCCGTTCAGGAGTATGAGACGGTGATGAAGGGTTTGGACCGGAACGCCCCCTCAGTGCCGCCCCAGAACTCCCCACAGGAGGCCCAGCAGGTGGAGATGTGGAAGAAATACATCCAATGGGAGAAGAGCAACCCACTGCGTACCGAAGACCAGACCCTCATCACCAAGAGAGGTGGCTTACAGGAAGATTCATAAATAATGAGCTGCAGGTTTTGACGATCAACTGCTGTTTCAGACCTGTGTTTACAACGCTTATCATTTTAAAGCAGCTTTACAGAAAATCACGATGTTAATGTTTATAATATCTTAATATCTTCATGCCATATATGTGACCCTGGACCACAAAACCAGTCATAAGTGTCACTTTTTCGAAATTGAGATGTATACATCATCTGAAATCTGAATAAATAAGCTTTCCATTGATGTATGGTTTATTAGGATTTAACAGATTAGAGCTGGACGTTATTATAGTTTACATTTTGCAAACATGCATTTGGGTTTTGCTATATATTATATATCGGCCTATGCAAGCATACTGTATGTACATACTTAGCTTAGCAATACTACAGTTTACATTTTGCAGCGATATAAACGTAAATGTACTGATATACATATATAAATGTATTGAATACAGTTTAAAATCTCTGGTAGAATTTAGGAGAAGAGAAGAGTTTCTGGTGATGTTTGTTATTAAATCAGGCTGTTTTATGTATCTAATTATTTGATTTGTCACTTGCAGTGATGTTTGCCTATGAGCAGTGCCTTTTGGTACTCGGCCATCACCCTGACATCTGGTACGAAGCTGCCCAGTATCTGGAACAGTCCAGCAAACTGCTGGCAGAAAAAGGGGTTGGTTTGCACATCATTTTATATAAACGGTTTTACCGCCGGTGCTAAAAAATGAAAATAGATGATCAACTTATTTCACTCATGATCTCCTCATTCAGGACATGAACAACGCCAAGCTGTTCAGTGATGAGGCGGCTAACATCTACGAGCGTGCCATAGGAACTCTGCTCAACAAGAACATGCTACTGTATTTCTCTTTTGCAGATTATGAAGAGGTGAGATCCCTAGAACTGCATTAAAGGATGACCTGAGCTGTTATACCCAGTGTTGGGGAAAGTTATTTTTAAAAGTAATGCATTACAATATTGCGTTACTCCCTAAAAAAGTAACTAATTATTATACCTCTAAATAGACCGTATTCTACACTTTTACTGCATTTTAAGCTCTTCCATGAGGTTATGTTAGTCAAGGTCTCTAGCACCAAAAAGAATCAGAATTTAGTTATGTGATAATTTTTCAGCTTTTTTCTATTCCGTCTCACCTTTACAGTTGAATAGGCTGTTTTGCTACTCTACCTTGAAGACTTCGAAATGTAAATCACATTGCATTTATAAGAATAGTTCACTATGTCATATGTAAATCTGCTCCTGGTTGTGACCAGTGTTATATTAGTATCGCTGAGGTAATGTTATAATTTTTATTAATATTTAGAATTTTATATTAACTAAATAAAATATCATTTTATTTAGAGTTTTAGTCATTTTGTTGTATATTTGACATTTTTATAAATTTTCTTTGTAGTTTTTAATCATTTTTCTTACTTTTTCATCTTTTTAAAATAGTTTTACCTGCAAATAAATTAAAAAAATTCAGGAAATAAAATATTTTTTAATTTATTTGCAGGCAAAAATTATTATTATTATTATTTTTGTAGTTTTAGTTAACTATAATAACCCTAGTTGTGATGTCATGATTATTTTATTTATTTATTTTTTAGGGAGTTTAAACGAAACGAACTCTATTTCAAAAGTGCAATAAAAATCTTGTCCCCTGTAATCTGACAATTCAACATTTGTCCATTTACATTATTGATCTGTTTTTCACAGAGTCGCATGAAGCACGAGAAGGTTCATAGTATATACAACCGCCTCCTGGCCATAGAAGATATCAACCCTACTTTGGTGAGTCCAGCTGCCTGTGTCCAAATGCCTGTGATGGACAAATAATAATAATAATAATAAAGTTCTGCTAAAACCTCAGGAGTAAAAACTGCTCACAACCCAGTGATTCAAGAAGTCATTTTGAATAGTTTTTATCAATTCCTTTCCAGCAATCACATTCAACTGGAGAGTTTATGGAAATATCTGGGAAATTCGTTGTTTGAAATCGTGTGGGATGCCTAATATGCATAAACACAAATGTTATGATTGTGAATAAACACAGACTGACCCGTTGAATTGTTCAGGTCTATATCCAGTACATGAAATTTGCCAGAAGAGCTGAAGGCATCAAGTCTGGTCGCACCATCTTTAAGAAGGCCAGAGAGGATGCTCGCACACGCCATCATGTGTACGTCACTGCTGCTCTTATGGAATATTACTGCAGCAAGGTAACATTAACACCACACGTCTCTTACATATACACTACACTTGGGTTTCAAGTGTTTTCGAAAGAGTTCTCTTATGCTCATCAAAGCTGCATTTATTTAAACAAAGTACATTAAAAACAGCAATATTGTGAAATATTACAACAATTTAAAATAGCTGTTTTCTATTGTTATATATAGTAAAATGTAATATATTCCTGTGAGTCAAAGCTGTATTTTCAGCATCATTACTCCAGTCTTCAGTGTCACATGATCTATCAGAAATCATTCTGATATGCTGATTTGCTGCTCAAGAAACATTTATGATTATCATCAATGTTGAAAACTGTTTGATATTTTTGTGGAAGCCATTTTTACATTTTTTTCATGATGTGACCTTCACAATTATTACACCACCAAACATATTTTACTTTACGCCCCTCAGAAATCTAAAGCAGTGTTTCCCAACCTTTTTTTAGTCGCGGCACCCTTTGGAAATTTTAACAAACTTGTGGCACCCTACAAAATAAATGTTGTCACAATATTTGAATTTCTAACTTCGATATGATAATTTGAAAAGTATAGATATTCGGTACAACAGGGAAGAACTGCAGAATATAATGTCATACAGATATTTTTAAAAAAATATCTAAAATGAAAATGAAAATTTGTCCATCAATGGTGGCAATCAATAGACTAATTTCTATTGAAGAGACCAATTTATATGACAGATTTTAATGTAGGCTTTTATTCATATGTAAACACTGTGAGATAGCTAGTTATAATGGTAATTAAACAAAGTTTTGATTTTACAGCTGGGTAATTTTGTTGCAGTAGCACGAGATAGCTTGATTTCAAACTTTGAATTGAAACAGAGTATGTGAATGACTGTTCCCTTGCCGACAGGACACACCTGTGGCCTTTAAGATATTTGAGCTTGGACTGAAGAAATACGGTGACATTCCTGAATACATTTTGGCGTACATTGATTACCTCTCTCACTTAAACGGTAAGAACGCCATTCCCTCCATCCACACGTCTGGTGAATTGACAGTCTCCTTTTAATCTGCTGCCGAGCAATGGGTGATATTTATTACACCTGTACTGCCCTGTCATCATATTGGGTGAAATGCTGGAGAAAAGCTATTTCAGCCAAAGCATTGAGAGATGCGTAGCATTGACATGCCCTTGTGATGACTGTTTATTTACACACACAGATGATGATATCTGACACAGGAGCACTTAGCAGACCAAACAAAGCTTTTGTCTCCTTTATAAAGCAGATAGCTAGGAGACTCTGTTTGCAAAGCAGTAAACATCGGTCATGTTTATCTTGTTGCTAGGCTATTACCAAAAAAAGAAGAGAAGTAAAAAGCCTGGCCAGGAATGAGTTTTCAAAAATGACAATGAATTATTGAGCTGTTTGCCCTTCCCTCCATCACAGAGGACAACAACACCAGAGTCCTGTTTGAGAGAGTCCTGACGTCCGGCAGTCTTTCCCCTGACAAATCTGGGTTAGTGATTATTTTACGCAAATATACCATCTGTTTCTTTTCATTTTTGCTAACTATCTGCTGAACTTTTCACACTTTAGAATGGAGTTATTTTAACACAACAGTCATTAACTTTTATGTTTCGCACAGGCTACGTTTCAATGCATCTAAATAATCTGTTAGTAAATGAACTGATGGCTCAATCAGATTGAAAAGAGGTTGACTGAGCTCGATCCGAATGAAATTTGAATCGGATTGGAAGGAATGGTGTAAACCTGAAATAATCGGAGCGCTAGGAAAAAATTAAGCGTGGAAACTCTTGAATCTGACTTTTCTCAGTTGGATTCAAAAACACCTTGCGATACAATGCCCAATGCTTTGATAATCAGTGTTGGGGGTAACGCATTACAAGTAACGTAAGTTACGTAATCAGATTACTTTTTTAAAAAGTAACTAGTAAAGTAACGCATTACTTTTTAATTTACTAGAGAATATCTGAGTTACTTTTTCAAATAAGTAACGCAAGTTACTTTTTTTTTTCCAATTTATTGATTGACAACTCTTCTGTCCCCATGTTGGTTTACTTTCTCTTCAGCCTGAGGCTTGCTTATTTCACTTTTGGTGTGAAAAGGCTTTTATATTTGCCAAAAATATAACTTTTTTTATTTTAAAAACAAACAAGCAAGCCCTGTCCAGATTTAAAAAGTAACGCAAAAGTAACGTAGCGCATTACTTTTCATAAAAAGTAACTAAGTAACGTAATTAGTTACTTTTTTTATGGAGTAACGCAATATTGTAATGCATTACTTTTAAAAGTAACTTTCCTCGACACTGTTGATAATTGTTTACTTGCATTTTACGTCTTACAAGATGTGCAAATAAATATGTGAATCGGATTACTTTGAGAATTCATATTAAACAGAACATTAAGAATCTGAGATTGGATTCGGACTAGTCCGTGTAAACATACCCACCATTCATACTTTAACCCTGGGTTAGTAATTCACACCATACAGTTTGTACTCATATTGGTCAACCAATATGTATTTTTCATTGGCTAGTACTGATATCTAGAGATCAAGTAGGCCAATATAATTTTCTTAGGTAAAATAAAATGTACAGTTAATATCAAATGAGACATTTATTTGACATAATACTTACTAAAAATATATGCAAATGGAATATGAAGAGACTGTTGGTACATTTTGGATCTGATACAAGCTGAGTCTATCATGTATTAGGCGATAATCCTAAAATAGCCAAATATCGACCAATTCATTTAAAGCAGCACTATGTAACTTTTTCTGTGTTCAAAATTTGCAAAATGTATATAATGAGCGAGTACATCATGAATTCATCTTCCAAACCGCGTTTTTGTCTTATTCCGAATCACTACGGTACACTTATAATAAGTACTTATATTTGGACTATTGTGGCCTGGTCGGTTCGTCGCCGCTGCGGAGTAACACATACCTGCGTGAATCGCCATAGACATAAACTTAGAGAAGTAGCTCCGGTTGGAATGTTCTTCCGCGGGATGTGTGCAGTTCTGTTTATTAACCGCTAGAGCGCCAAAAGTTACATAGTGCTGCTTTAAACTATACGTGTGAAATGAAATCTATTTTCTAGATGCATGTTCTAGATCTTGTTGTGAACAATTCATCTGTGCATGTTTCATATTTAAATCATTTTTTGCCCTTTTAGTGTTTAATCTAAACATCCTAACTGGATCTCATTTAGTCACTTAAACTCCGCCCCTGCAAATCTGCCGCCACTTTTGAGTGCCACGCCCACATCTCAACATCCAATCAACAACCGATGTATAGAACCAATCCCTGCCCTACATTTTTATTATTTGTATTTTTTTCAATAATTTGTTACACTTGGATGTACATCACAATATAGAAGAAAACATCTGTCACTAATTCTGTTTCATTATGACTTTAACCCAGGGTTAAATGTAACGTGAAAAAGATAATATTCCTGATGTTAACGTGTGATTTTTGTGTAACAGGGAAATCTGGGCGCGCTTCTTGGCCTTTGAGAGCAACATCGGGGACTTGGCCAGTATCCTGAAGGTGGAGCGAAGGCGTTTCATGGCCTTTAAAGATGAGTATGAGGGAAAGGAGACGGCTCTGCTGGTGGACAGATACAAGTTCATGGATTTGTATCCCTGCTCCCCCAGCGAGCTCAAAGCCCTCGGCTACAAGGTACAATATCATTCACAAATGATACTTTGGCACGACTAACACTTATCAATTAGCTTTGCATTAGTTTCTTAGCAGCCAGTAATAGTAAAGGCCCTCATATACTCACAGCAAAGTTCTTTTTAGTTCTTTGCTTAGGAGTAAAAAGTTGGAAATACCTGAGCAGTGTTATACTGTTAGCAAACATCCTGACGCAACCCACACTGCTTCAGATATATAAATGTGCTGCGCGCTTTCCTCTCAATGAAACAATAAACACACAACAATAATGACAGTGGTGAGAAAACAGCATGTAAGAAAGAATCTGATCATAGTGATATGCTTATGTTTGTACTATACGGAGTAGACCAAAGTATATGGGGGCTTTAAATACATCACTAATTTATAGTACAACATATCCTCCATCATCTGAACATGTCGATTGGCAGGACGTGTCTCGTGCCAAATACGCATCACTGATGCCAGAGGCGGTGGTCACTCCTTCTACCCCTTCGCTGAAAGACGAGGCCGACCGCAAACCTGAGTATCCCAAACCTGACACCAGCCAGATGATCCCTTTCCAGCCACGTCATCTGGCGCGTGAGTATAAACACCTCACATACATTTAACATTCAACTCCGAGATGCATCGTTTGAGGATCTCTGGTCTAGATCATATGGAACCTTGTTTCCACCACAAAATAAAAAAATGAAAGAAGGTAAATGTGACTTTGTATCTCACAATTCTGACTTTTTTTATTTATACCTTGGAATTGAGACTTTTTTTTACTTAGAATTCTGACTTTTTTTTTTTCCTTGGGATTCCAAGTTTGCATCCACAATTCTCACATTTTTCTAAGAATTCTGAATTTTTTCTTGGAATTCTGAGTTTACAGCCCACAATTCTGACTTTTTCTTGCAATTGTAAGGTTTCTAATTTTCAATTCTGATTTTTTTTCTTAGAATTCTGAGTTTACATCACACAATTTAGTTTTTTTTCTGATAATTCTTACCTTTTTTTCCCTTTTGGAATTCCAAGTTTACCTCTTCAATTCTGACATTTTTCTTAGAATTCTGACTTTTTTCCCCTTGGAATTCTGAGTTTACAGCCCACAATTCTGACTTTTTCTCGCAATTGTAAGTTCGATTTTTTTTCTTAAAGGTCCTATATTGTCAAAACTGAAATTTCCTGGCTTTTTTCATAACTGAGGTCTAGGTGCTATGTAACTACCATATACAGTGGGTACGGAAAGTATTCAGACCCCCTTAAATTTTTCACTCTTTGTTATATTGCAGCCATTTGCTAAAATCATTTAAGTTAATTTTTTTTCCTCATTAATGTACACACAGCACCCCATATTGACAGAAAAACACAGAATTGTTGACATTTTTGCAGATTTATTAAAAAAGAAAAACTGAAATACCACATGGTCCTAAGTATTCAGACCCCTTGCTCAGTATTTAGTAGAAGCACCCTCTTGATCTAATACAGCCATGAGTCTTTGGGAAAGATGCAACAAGTTTTTCACACATGGATTTGGGGATCCTCTGCCATTCCCTCTTGCAGATCCACTCCAGTTCTGTCAGGTTGGATGGTAAACGTTGGTGGACAGCCATTTTTAGGTCTCTCCAGAGATGCTCAATTGGGTTTAAGTCAGGGCTCTGGCTGGGCCATTCAAGAACAGTCACAGAGTTGTTGTGAAGCCACTCCTTCGTTATTTTAGCTGTGTGCTTAGGGTCATTGTCTTGTTGGAAGGTAAACCTTAGTTCCAGTCTGAGGTCCTGAGCACTCTGGAGAAGGTTTTCATCCAGGATATCCCTGTACTTGGCCGCATTCATCTTTCCCTCGATTGCAACCAGTCGTCCTGTCCCTGCAACTGAAAAACACCCCCACAGCATGATGCTGCCACCACCATGCTTCACTGTTGGGACTGTATTGGACAGGTGATGAGCAGTGCCTGGTTTTCTCCACACATACCGCTTAGAATTAAGGCCAAAAAGTTCTATCTTGGTCTCATCAGACCAGAGAATCTTATTTCTCACCATCTTGGAGTCCTTCAGGTGTTTTTTTAGCAAACTCCATGCGGGCTTTCATGTGTCTTCCACTGAGGAGAGGCTTCCGTCGGGCCACTCTGCCATAAAGCCCCAACTGGTGGAGGGCTGCAGTGATGGTTGACTTTCTACAACTTTCTCCCATCTCCCGACTGCATCTCTGGAGCTCAGCCACAGTGATCTTTGGGTTCTTCTTTACCTCTCTCACCAAGGCTCTTCTCCCCCGATAGCTCAGTTTGGCCGGACAGCCGCACACAGCCTGCATAAAGTAGCTGTGATTTTTCACGAACCGTTGTGACTTCCGTAAAAAGTTGACGTCAGAACTACACAGTCACCGCCTTCAGTCACCACCCCGAGCACCGCACACCGTCCCACTGTCCTTTTGCCAAAACCCCAGACAACATTGCGGAAACGTGGAAAAGGTTAACTTTAACCATGAAACCAGATCGGCCGACCTGTAACGTTACACTCTCACTCAAAGGATGGACGATCTGACAGGATTGTTACTATGAGGTGGATCACATCTAACGTGTACAGTAAAGACAAACTCACCGTGTCTATCTAGTCATGATGAAGATGTATATACATTTCAATTTCACGTGTTTCAGAGGACTTCAGTCTCATCGCTAGAGATCAGAAATCATCGCTCATCTCCATTTGGTTCAGTGCTTTCAAAGTTTCTTTTTAACAGTTTTATTTTTTAAAACTGGGTGGTTTATACTGTATAAAGTTTTTATTCTTGTTTGCCTCATAGTTCTGAACTTGCCATGTGTAGTTGCTGGTGATGGAAGAGTTGAATCTCATTTTGTAGTGACCTGAGGATCACACACAACTTACTTCCAATAAAAGAAAATGATAAAAATGTTGTTGCGTTATGTGTTACTTCACTGTCCGATCGTTTTATCAATGTGCCGAATAAATCTGAGCTCTGAAACAAATGTCAGAGCATTTGTGCTCACCACTAGGATGCACTATAGTGCAGTAGATGTTTTTACACAACCCCAACAAACTCAGAATTCCAAGAAGAAGAAAAAGTCAGAATTCTAAGAAAAAACATCAAAATTGAAAATGAGGAAAACTTGCAATTGCGAGAAAAAGTCAGAATTGTGGGCTGTAAACTCAGAATTCCAAGGTGGGAAAAAGTCAGAATTCTAAGAAAAATGTCAGAGTTGAAGAGGTAAACTTGGAATTCCAAGAGGAAAAAAAAGTAAGAATTATCAGAAAAAAAAACTAAATTGTGTGACGTAAACTCAGAATTCTAATAAAAAATGTCAAAATTGCAAGAGATAAACTCAGATTTCTAAGACAAAAAAGTCAGAATGATGGGATGTAAACTCAGAAATTCGAGACAAACAGTACACCAGAACACAGGATGAGGACAGTTGTAAAGACCTAGATGTGATTTTCACACAAATATCTCCAGGTTATGTTTCACCTCAAAATCAGAAGAAATATATATAGCATAAAATAACTGAATGATAGTTTAGGACTGTTGCATTATAACATTGTTTTCAGGACAAGCAAGAATCGTTCCCCCTCAAAATCTCAGTGCAGTAAAGCTAAGTGTTTTTTTTTTTACTGTAAATGTGCTGTGCTAAAATAGTGTAATTGTTGCTGAAAAAAATGTCATAATTCACAACGATGATGTATATATATATATATAAAAAATGCCTTTAAAAATAGGTTGAATTAATTTATTTGATTTGGGATGAAAAAATGTGACATTTCAGTGTTATTTAATATATTTGAGATAATGTTATAGTTTTCATCAATATTTTGAATTAGTTTTTATAATTTTGTTGTCATTTTTATTGGGGAATTTATTGGACGTCTATATTTCAGTTTTAGTTTATTTTAGTGCATGAAGTAACTAAATGAAAACGAGAAATGTTGCTTCAGCAATTGGAAAAGCTGAAATAAAATAATTGTAATCTTATGTTTTATTTCAGTTCAAGTTTATTTCAAGGAATCCAAGTTTTTTTTTTGTTGTAGTTTTAGTTTTAACTGATGATAATAACCCTGATCTGAATGAGAGTGAAAATTCTGGATGAGGCCATAAAAATAAATGAAATAAATAAATTGACTATTATGACTGTCAGTAAGATATTAAATGTTTTCAGTGAAAAGTAATTTTTTTAACTGTTTATTTTTTCTCCAAATTTTGCTTTTTAAGCAAATACAACTTTTTCACACTGTTCAAACTGAAATGAGCTGTTTAGTCACTTCCAGTCAACACAGAACTCATGTTCACTGACGCCACAAAATATTTCAGTCACACTTTATTTTAAGGTCCAGTTAATATTTCAGTTAATATTACCAATATTTCTTTGCTGGTTCAATGTGAATGTAAATTCCTTGCTGACTTCTGTGCATTTTATCTCTTTATTTTTGCATTTAATATCTCAGATATGATCAAAACACTTTTTATATTTTTCTCACTATAAATAAGTTTAAATAAGCTTTTAAAGGGGTCATATGATGCGATTTCAATTTTTCCTTTCTCTTTGGAGTGTTACAAGCTCTTGGTGCATAAAGAAGATCTGTAAAGTTGCAAAGACTAAAGTCTCAAATCCAAAGAGATATTCCTTATAAAAGTTAAGAGTCAACCACGCCAACCTAAAACGTCTCATTCTAACACGAATTATGTCCCCACTGGATGCAACAAATGCCTCGTTTATAATGGGTTTTATTGTTTTTGTCTCGTCGCGCCGGGACACGGCATCACAATATGGCAGTGTTGCCAACTAATTTTTAGCAGAAGTTGCTAAAGGAAGGTCAATTTGTTGCTACAAGTTGCTAAATGACACTGTGATGTCATTGCTAGAAAATTACTAGTACCTTTTCCACTTTTCTAGATATTTTTCTTCATCAACAATGATCAACAATCGAAAGTATACAAGCTAACAAGGTGTATCATAAATAAACAATTATTCAGTTATTATTATTATTAAATCAAACAATTGAAAATAACCGCTAACTTAATTCATGTGATGTTTATACTGCTAGGCATCTTTGGTTTCCTCTTTTTGTGTAATTTAGATGGAAAATGTGTGCCTTTTTATTGTTTGAGTCACTTAACAAAAGTTGCCAAGAAAAATTTTAAAAAAATAGCTAAATTTGTTGCTAGGTGCTTTCGAAAGAAAAAGTTGCTAGGGTAGTCTGAAAAGTTGCTAAATTTAACAACACAATTGCTAAGTTGGCAACACTGCAGTATGGTAAGGGGCGTAACATTTCCATCACCCGCTTGAGGTATTCAGCCAATCACAACGCACTGGATAGCTGGCCAATCACAGCACACCAGAGTGTTGCCAACTAATTTTTAGCAGAAGTTGCTAAAGGAAGGTCAATTTGTTGCTACAAGTTGCTAAATGACACTGTGATGTCATTGCTAGAAAATTACTAGTACCTTTTCCACTTTTCTAGATATTTTTCTTCATCAACAATGATCAACAATCGAAAGTATACAAGCTAACAAGGTGTATCATAAATAAACAATTATTCAGTTATTATTATTATTAAATCAAACAATTGAAAATAACCGCTAACTTAATTCATGTGATGTTTATACTGCTAGGCATCTTTGGTTTCCTCTTTTTGTGTAATTTAGATGGAAAATGTGTGCCTTTTTATTGTTTGAGTCACTTAACAAAAGTTGCCAAGAAAAATAAAAAAAAAATAGCTAAATTTGTTGCTAGGTGCTTTCGAAAGAAAAAGTTGCTAGGGTAGTCTGAAAAGTTGCTAAATTTAGCAACAAACTTGCTAAGTTGGCAACACTGGCGGGGATTCTGGGGAAACGTAGTGGGCGTGGTCAACCTGTGACTTCGACAGTGACCAATAGAAAAAGGCCTTTCATCCTGGTGGGTAGAGACCGCCCACTGAGACACAGCTTAACTACAACTATCTGAAGACTGAAACTGACGATATGCACTTGGACAATGAACCTTCACAACAATACAGCCTTCAGCATCTGTTTGTAATTACTAACCCACCTATTTCCTGCCTTTATATTCTGAACACATGCAGATGTGTTGCTTTTTGTTTTTGTCTCTTATAATCCACCATTATCAGTCTGATGTTTAACAATTAGCAGCTCGTGATGTTTGCTGCTGTCGTTGTCTCTGTAAAGTCTTTTCAAACACTCATGCCTGTAGTATTTGGTCTTTGTTCTGTAACTGAGCAGCTGCAGAGTGTTAGACACTGACAGCATCACATGCAGGAAGAATCACATCCAAAACATCAGGATTTTTTAACAGACAGATCGTTTCTTTCAGCGCTTCCAAAACACCCATTCTGAACGATATCCCTGTTACATAACAACAAAGGAAATATTCATCTGTAACAGGAAATGTTGGACGTCTGAACTCAGCGACCCTGATGATACATGGAGAATATTTTCAAGTTTATACTTCACAGTTTAGGTTAAAGGGGTCATCGGATGCGACATGCACTTTTACAAGCTGTTTGAACTGAAATGTGTGCTGGCAGTGTGTGTACACAACCACCCTATAATGATAAAGATCCACTCAGTGTTTTTGTTTTTTTTAATCTCGTTAAATCATTTCTCCTTGGGGGGACACGTCCCCCGCGTAATCTACGCCCCTGGTTTGATTGACAGTAGCGTTTCAGCACAGACTGGACTGGTGTGTCTTACCTTAGACCCGCCCTGAGTGAGCTGTCATCATCAGTCTGCCATTGTTTCACCGCCGGAGCAGATGTAGACAAGAATGGCTCCTAAGTGATTGAGGTGTTCTGTTGTTGGATGTAATAATGAACATAGCAGTAGTCATTTACTCCCCACATCTGAGCCGCTGAAGACTCAGTGGATTACATTTGTTTCTGAAGGTAATGCGAGTCTAACCCAGATCTACCTAAATGCCTCTATCTTCGCGCGAATCATTCATGGTCCAGCTTCACCTCCAGAAGAAGTGAGTATAAGGTTTTTTTTAATGAATCTTTGCAAATCGCCTTTCCTAATAACGTGCTAGTTAGCAAGTTTCACAATGAATACAGTTAAAGTTTACCGTCTCTCAGAGAGCGGCTCGGAAGAGGCAAGAGAGGGGCGGGGCGTGCAGAGCACATCTGCATTTAAAGCGGCATGCAAGAAAACAGCTTGTTCTGAAAAGAGCTGTTTTTGACAGGGTAAAAATGGTGTTGTTTTACACTACCATTGAGAAATTTTAACCAAACTATGTTACAGACTTTTCATTAAGACCCTAAAGAATCATATCAACTTGTGGAAAATTGGCATCCGATGACCCCTTTAAAAATATTATAATGAGAGAAATTACAAATGCAAGTATCAAATCATTTCTAAACATGGTTAAATTTCTTTAAATTACCTTAATCTCACTAAAGCCTGTGACCCTGTTGAACTCAAATCATGTGAAATACAGAAAGAGGATCTTGAAAGAAGATTTGGCCTGATTTTGAGTCTGAGTCTGTTAACTTGTTTCATTTGTAACCTATTATGTATATATATATATACATATACATATATATATATATATATATATAAAGACATACTTCTTAGTTTTTCTGAAGTATTTGAATTTATATGTAGGATTGAGTTGTGGTCTGAGAACGTGGTTTTCAGGGTAAGAAGTAGTAATATAATTTTGTCAAAATTTTGATAAAGAAAAGTAAAATGTGTTTATTGTCCAACAAATCCCATTCCCTTATCAATACAGACATAAGAGTAGTATTCAGTTTTTCTATAATATGTACATATTTACAACATACAAGATACTTTTTACATACAGTATTATACAGTATAATATTAAATGAAGATCCTTTAAATATAAGCATTGGATATTCTGTTGCCAAAATATTGTACAAATATTTCAGGATGTCCTTTGTAGAACTGTCCGAGCAGACGGCGCTTCTCTTTCAGAGAGAGCGTCGAGTTCTCATGAATAGTTTTCAGTAACGTCCACAGCTCCTCTCTGGTAGTTTTCTGAACTGTTTCCAGGTAATCTTTTCCAGTCAGACGGCGACAGTACGTTGTTCCTAAGAGAGGGAAGATTTGAAATGCATTCTCTTAGCAAATCAAGGATCATCCATTATTAGCAGTGTTTTATTTACAAATTTGGCTCACAAACATATACTATGATAAGATTGCGATGATGCTTTACAATAATGCACAAAATAATGATCTTTAAAATAGCATCATATGACCCCTTTAACTGCATTAGTTAACATGAACTAACAATTAAAGCTACTTCTACAGCATCTATTAATCTCAGTTAATGTCAATTTCAACATTTACTAATACATTATTCAAATTAAAAGCCTTATCTGTTAGTATTATTTAACGGACCTGAACAATATTTTTTCACTATTCTCTTGCATTTCTTCCTGTTATTATTGTAAAAGTTTTAATAAACAAATTAAGCAAAAAAAAAAAGTAACCAGCATGAAAGACTTGACTTGTACATTTTCTCATATATTTTCCATATATTTGTAGTTTTACCTGTGATGAGATCAGGATCTGTTCCTTTGATGATACTGGCCAGTTTATCACTTACAAGTTTGTGCAATGTGACGGGAATCTAGGGCAAAAAGATGCTGTCAGTTCACTTCAGGCACAGAAACACAAATTTATGATAGAACAGTGACCTAAATTATTGACAAGGCAGACGAATATTTCATTTAAAAAAAACAAAAAAAAAACAAAAACAAGGACCATTACGATTGTTATATATGCTGATATAAACTATTATTCAAACATGTGGGGTCATTAAGATTAAGAATTTTTTTCTTTTTTTTTTTGAAAGAAGTCTCTTCTGCTCACCAGGGCTGCATTTATTTGATCAATAATATTGTAAAAACAGTAATATTGTCAAATATTATTAAATGCAAAATTACGGTTTTGTATGAGAATATTTTTTAAAATGTAATTTATTCCTGTGATGCAAAGCTGTATTTTCAGCATCATTACTCCAGTCTTCAGTGTCACATGATCCTTCAGAAATCATTCTAATATGACCGTTTTTTGAATTTTTTTTTTACCAACATTGAAAACAGTTTTTACTGCTTAATGTTTGTGGAATCCATGATACTTTTTTCAGGATTCTTTGATGAATCGAAAGTGCAAAAGAACAGCATTTCTTACAGACGCCAATCTTTTGAACAGTAGTGTATATTATACAGTGTACGTCTGGTTGTATTTTGTTAACAGCACTGTCACACACACACTGTGCAGATAGTTTTGTAGTGTTTTTAGAGGCCAGTCTGAGCTGCTGACTCACCTTGAAGAGGTCATGGTGCTTGTCCATCATGAAAAGAACCAGAAGATCAACCTTCCCCTTGGCTAGTTTAGTCCCATACACAATAGCATTGGAGAACGCCCTCTTCACTGCCATTCGGTTCTCTATCTACAGAACAGAACAAACAAACAGCTTGTCAAGTTTCTGTAGGGATGTAGGAATGGCATTTCTGTAGGTGTAATAAATGATTATCGGGCGAAAGCAGAAAAGAGGCTGTTGTTTCATTCACTGTCTTTTCACAAGCATGGCAACTGCAAAGCTCACTTTAGTTTCTGTTTTTAACAATGACACTTTTGTGCGATAGAAACACTGTCGTACTGTGCACTGATCTGATTTCGCAGCAAACATACTGGACGTTCGACATCAATTCCAGTGCAGATCATTTTTTCCATATTTTTCAAATGATTTCCAAACACATTCTGCAACTATGATGTTCATCTATGTCTTTCAGAAACTAAATCAGAGTGCTCTTATTTATTCATCAAAGCATGGCAACGGCAAAGCTCACTTTAGTTTCTGTTTTTAACAATGACACTTTTGTGCGTTAGAAACACTGTCGTACTTGTGCACTGATCTGATTTCGCAGCAAACATACTGGACGTTCGACATCAATTCCAGTGCAGATCATTTTTTCCATATTTTTCAAATGATTTCCAAACACATTCTGCAACTATGATGTTCATCTATGTCTTTCAGAAACTAAATCAGAGTGCTCTTATTTATTCATCAACCACATCAACACTTCATTTCCTCCATTACACAGCATAAAAAAACACACTCAAACCGTATTATCCAGATTATTCGTACCTCTTTGTGTAGTTTGATCTCCTGAAGACTGGCGGCGAGGGCCATAAAGCGCAGTAGCCTGCGGAGCTCCTCTCTACTGCGTGAATCCTGCAGCTTCAGACAGAGCTGAAGAGACTCCAGCGCCTGCTCCTGCTTCCCATTCACTGCACACAAGCAGAGAAATATAACAAAGTGAGTTGTGACAGATTTTCAGCAACATTCCAGTGGCCTGTAGTACATTGCTAGGGTGTTATGGATGGTTGTTAAAGGGATAGTTCACCCAAAAATGAAAATTTGATGTTTATCTGCTTACCCCCAGGGCATCCCACACCTCACGCACCGGATGCCGTGCGTGCGCCTAAAGACAGTTGGACATAGTGGTGTATTAGAGGTAAAAAATTATATAAATACTGTTCGGTTTCTGGCACAAACCGATCGTTTCGTGTCTTAGGACATCAATGTGTCGTCACGAGCCGCAGGGTTTAATTTGGATTTGTCTGTGCATGTTTTTTTTACTCTCATAGATTTTGTTACCATTGCCATGCATTATACGACTGATAGACTGCAACGGTTGGACTTAAAAATCATCATATGTGTTCTACTGAAGAAACAAAGTCACCTACATCTTGGATGCCCTGGGGGTAAGCAGATAAACATCAATATTAAGCAATATTATGAATAAAGTAATTGTTTTTGGCCAGAAGCAACGGTTTACAGTTAAAAACATCTTAATGATGTTTACAAACTTACAAACACTCAGCTTTTCGTTTCACGAGACATTAATTGATGGACTGGAGTGGTGTGGATTACTTGTGGATTATTGTGATGTTTTTATCAGCTGTTTGGACTCTCATTCTGACGGCACCCATTCACTGCAGAGGATCCAAATCTGATCTGATGAAGAAACAAACTCTTCTATATCTTGTATGGTCTGAAGGTGAGTAAATTTTCATTTTTGGGTGAACTATTTTTAAATCCCATTCAAGTGGGTCAAAGAGCACTCTTTAGTTCAACTAATTGCATTTAATTAAAATTTAAACTACAATAGATTTTCATTTAATTGCATTTCAGTTTGCACTTTAGTAAATTCTTTTGAAGTATATTATTTCCTTAAAAGTACTCTTTTTAAAAGTATTCTAAAGTGTACTTCATTTTCACAAGGGCCACTAATAAGCCAAATTTCATTTCATATAAATGTCAGGTCAAGCTAACATATACCGGACTGATCTCTTACCAAGCAGCTCGGAGACGCCTGAGTGGATGTCAAAGACGTGGTTGCTGAGCAGCGGTGGGTAGTCAGACTGGCCGTAGTGCTGAACGAGGACTCCGTAGAGGAGCTGCTTGTACTGGGACGTCTCCTCACACTTGGCCAGTCCTCGGCTCACCTCCACCACCAACTGATCAGGAAGAAACTCCAGACAGTCCACAGCCGCTGACAACCAGCTGTCTGCTCTGTTAACGAGACAAAAAAGGAAAGAAAATGATGGAAAGATACACTGCATCAATTAAAAGCACAGCCATCTAAAAACACACAACACATAAAAGGCAAGGACAGAATAATTAAATGAGAAGATTACTAAGAGATTTTATTCATCAAAAGTGTGTTAGAGGAAAAAAGGGAGTTTCTTGCTCATGAGTGGGGAAAAACAACATGCCCCATGGTTTGGGTTTAAACAGAACTATTACATAATGTCCAGCTGACCCTCGCCTAAACACAATATGGTGCAGATCGCTGTTCATTTAAAGTTTTTTTTTTGATAAAAATTACAAAATGTTATTGAAAGAGTGCAAAAAAAAAATCCATCTTCCAAACCATGTCTTTACCCAAGCACTAATGATTTACATTTTAGCGCTGTCGGGACGGATTTCGCGGGAAATTGCATACATATACGTCATTCGCCCGTGCGCGCCACGTCAAAGAAGCTCCAGCTGTGGTTACAGTGCTGCTGAAAGTTCGTTGTCACAACGAACAAGAAAATAATTAACATTAATCATTTAAAAGGCAAACCTCTGTTTGTTTAATCGTTTGTAAAAACCACAAAACTGTTATTTATTTGTCCATCTTCTCTGATAACGTCCTGAATTCATGTGCACACCGCTGCGTCGAACCATATATTCATCCGCGCAGAGGAGCAGAGCCGACGCACAACCAAAACAATACTTCCGCATGCATTTTTATTTTTTTTACCGCTAGGGCATGGGCGTAGCTTGTGGGGGGGCCAGGGGGGCCTGGCTCCCCCATAGCGATTTAAGAATTTTACTAAATATTTATTTATAAAGTTTTTTCTATGAAGTAAAAATGCATATAATGCAGTTAATAATACATGTAAAAGTGAATACGTAAAAGTTAATACATGTTAAATTGTTATTGTAAGTAAATTAATAAATCAAAAAAACTTAACGTCTCCCTCAATGTCATTTGCGTAAAAATTGTCACGTGACGAATCTGCATTTTGGTGGATAATAGACTTAATGCGCTAGGGGGCTACAAGTTACATAGTGTGACTGTGACTATGTACTTTATATTTCCCATTGAGTCCACTAAACGTTTGAGATTATTTCAACATTTATGGAGAAGGATATTTTTTTAAACAACACTTTTTGCAACTCTATATATTTCTTGCATAAAATGTACAAGTCTAGTTTTGTCATTTATTGCAACTCTAAAACACCCCAGAATAAAAAGGAGAGGAGTTAAAAGGGTCATATGATGCAATTTCAAATTTTCCTTTCTCATTGGAGTGTTACAAGCTGTTCGTGAATATATAAGATCCCTAAAGTTGCAAAGACGAAAGTCTCAAATCCAAAGATATATTCTTTATAAAAGTTAAGACTTGTCCACGCCCTCCTAAAACGCCTCGTTCTAACACGCCCCCACATGTCTACGTCACTGTGTGGGAAGATTTGCATAACCCCGCCCAAAAGTTCGCGCAAAGAAAGAAGGCGTACACTGTTCCAGAACACTTCAACCCAAATATTCAGATGTGTGCAGCGCATTTTATGGAGGACTGTTTCCTGATCCTGGGAGAGTAGACTACAATGCCGGCTGTTCTGACTCACAGACTGTAAGTACGTTTTTTATATTTAAAGAATTTGCCACTGACGATTCAAACGTGTGTTTTGAGCAGTGTAGAGTAGGGCTTGTTGTTTGTCGTTTCATGGTTTTATGTTTACGCGGCGCGATATGCAACGCAACGCGTAAAAAGACAGTATAAGTAATTATAATCATTAATTATGTCCCCACAGGATGCAACAAATGCCTCGTTTATAATGGGTTTTAATGTTTTTGTCTCGTCGCTCCGGCCGGACAGGGCATCACTGTATTACACCAAATACACAACATAATGTTCTTTTTATCAATGTCATATGATGTCATTTAAACAAATAGAGAAGGAGCATGATATGTAAATAATCAGCATACTGAGCCTCGCTGAAGGCCTTGAGGATCTCACGGTCCAGGTAGCTGCTGGTGTAGAGGAGGTCTGGGTCACTGTCCATGCTGTGGAGGGGCGGGCGAGGGCTCTCTTGACCTTCCAACAGGCTCTCCAGAAGCGGCAGCTCAATCAGCTGTAGGAGTCTTAGTACCGTCTGCTGCCGCCATATTTCATCCATCACTGACACAGACACGACACACGTCAGCTTTAATACTTAAAAAAAAAATCCAAAATATTTTGCCAATTTATTTTAGTAATAAATAATGAAATCGCTGATTTTGTCAAACAGTCAAAAAACATATTTCAAATTGTTTTTCATGACATTAGACAAAGCATGCATTTATTTCTAAAGAAAACATACACTCCTGTGATAACCCCAGATTCATCATCTGTGGTGTGATGGCTGTGATCATGTTCAGATTTCCCAAAACATCCTCCAGAGATTTATCCGTTTTGACAGGTGAGTTGTTTGAATACACAGAATCTTCTTTCCTGAAGAAAATAATCAGACAATAGTAATGAGTATATCACATGTCTGAAACTGTTTCCAATCTGAACCAGTTTCATGCATTCGGTAACACTTTAGTATAGGGACCAATTCTCACTATTAATTAGTTGCTTATTAGCATGCCTATTATTAAAATATTGGCTCTTTATTAGCACATATTCTGCATGACCATATTCTACATCCCTAATTCTACTTAATACCTAAATTTAACAACTACCTTATTAACTATTAATAAGCAGCACATTAGGAGTTTATTGAGGCAAAAGTCGAGGTTAATGGTTTGTTAATAGTGGGAATTGGACCTTCAAATAAAGTGTGACCATGCATTCTTGTAGGAATCACCAAATAAGGCCCTTTAGTCCATGATTCACTGTGATGTTGACATTTCATGGGCATTTATAGAGGATTGGCCTTTAATAGCAACCTCAGTCGATTTGAGGTATTTCAAAGTATAAAATCTCAAAGGAAAAACAATGCAGAGAAAATACCAAGCATTCTGTAAGATCTCTATGAAACTAAAAACAAGTAAATGATTAACTAGTTTTGCAAGGTTTTACCAACACTTGTATCTTAGTAGGTGACCTACTGGAAATGAAAACACAATGCACTTTTCTCCATGTTTTCCACACATTTTGTTATTTGTGACACTGAAATTGCTCATACATATTTAGTTCTCCCAAAAACGAACATTCTGACATAATGACATAATCCAATTAAATTGCAGATGTCAAGAATCAAGTTAATCAATCAGTCAAGTTACTTTCTGAAGTTCTTCACTGAAACTTTTGACTTCATACATAAGAGTTAATGAGAAAAGTAGTGATGCAGAATCGTTTTGAGTCAAATCTTTTCAGTCATCAAGAAGTCAAATGATCAAGTTCATGAAACCAGTCTGAATGATTCGTTCACAAACCAGTAGGGCTGGGTTTTCACACAAATTTCACAATTCGATTCGATTCTCATTCACAAGCTTGCGATTCGATTACCGATTCGATTCAATATCGATTATTTTGGATATACAGTATATCAGGTACAGTGCATGCCAAATTTTCTCAAGGAAAAAAAATCTCTCAACTAATGCTTTAAAATATACATGAGAGTCAGTTGGTTCTACATTACTATAATATTGAAGGTTAAAATTGACTGATTTGTTAAAATTACACTTAATGAAGTTTTTAAAATAATAAAGTTACAATTACATAATAATATTTCTACTTCAATTCGTTTTTTTGAAATATAAACATAATGGTGTCTGTCATAAAAACCTAATGGATTTATTCAAGTATAAATTAAACAATGATAACAGTAAAATTTATAATGAATATGTTATATGGTGCACATTTAGCAAAATGCCCCTCTCTACAGTTTATTTTTCTATCTAATGAGTTTATGGTCACTGAATATGTTTTTTCTGAGGTAAATGTGACGTTACGTGACATTGTTTACAAGCCTTTATATTGACGTCTTTGCGTGGCTGAAACACTGATTGCCAGACTAATCTGATTTGGTCACAGAAGTTAGGAAGATTATCAATGAATAACGACTTTGAATTTTGGTCTGTTCCTCACACAAAGGGAGTTAAATTGGAAACACTTGGAATTGTATATGGACTACTTTTATGACTTTTATTCTGTGTTTTGCCTCCTTTTAGAAGCTTGAAAGACTCATTCCCCATTCATTGTAATTGCATGGAAAGGAGCAGCCAGCACAGTCTTCAAAATTTCTCCTTTTGTGTTTCACAGATGAAATAAGGTCCTACAGGTCTGAAATGACATTCATTCCTTGCAGGCCAGTCTTTTAGAGAAAGCATTAGGAAAAGGTCTACAACCCTACAAGTTATACAGTATAAAGTTTCACTGAGTAAAGGTGATTTGATGTGGGGAAACAGCGTTGTGAGATACCTACCTTTTGTAGGGTGGACTGTACGTGTTTCTCTGTATGCTGAGAGAGTCGTATCCACTCTCAATGGTCTCTGAGCTTGATGCGCTTGGGGTCGGTCTGTTTAGAAACCTGTACAGACTACAGCTGCTGTCCTCAAACGTCGCTGGCCTCTTTTCTTTCCCAAACACCTTAGTGTCCACGGCCTCAAAGACTCTGGCCTCCCTGAGGGCCTGGCAGAGGCGAACGGCTTTGGAACGAGGCACCTCGGCGTCTCCACAGAACTTGCTCTGAATGATGTGAGCCAGAACCACATCCACAGCCTCGGAGCCCAGAAAGCAGTCATGGTAGATTTTCAGATTGTGACGTCTCCTCTTCACCTCCACCTGCGTCTGAAGGTTGTTGATGATGTTCGTCCAGATGTACGTGGCTCGGAATGGCTTCCCAGCCATCCCTGTCTCTGTTGAGAGATGGACTGGATGAGAAACGCCGGGATAATGATCTCAGCCTCCATTCTTGTGTTTCTGATATCCCACACATTAAATAAATCTATAGCTTTTGACTGAAAGGAGATGCATTTAATACGTTTAGTCAGGCTTTAAAAACTGTGGACACAAACTAGGCATTCCATGCCAATATTGGCGAGTTTTGCATTTTAAAATCAGTTATAAGAATAAAATTACACACAGACTTCGGCACTGTCCGTTATTAATACTGGAATAAGTCTACAAAAGGAAGCTTCTTCAGACTTCTGAAACTGGACCAAGAGGTTTCAGCTTACCCATATTTAATTTCAGCTCTTTATCATTATAATCAACTTGACAGTTGTAGAACATGAAGTTTTGCTCCCACGGGTGTAACGCTGGATTAAAGAAAGCTTTTACAGATCCTACTTCCAACACAAAGAGCATCAGCTGCCAAGATCAATACCTCATAAGCCTTATAAATGACACCGGGGGAGGCTGATCTTTTCTCGCAAGAAGTGTTTCCTGCTGAATTTTATGTGCAGCTCTGAAGTAATGATGAAGGTCTAAATGACCCATCAGGAATCTGGATATTTACTAGGGGTGGTTATGACTGTTGTGATTACATCGCACACACGCCTAGTCTTCAATGAAGGCTCTGCGTCAAGAGGACAACAGCTAGCTGTGATATAAGATTCTCTCTAGACTCAGCGGTTCAAGAGTTTTCCTGGGCAGTCTGGGATGCAGCGAACAGCAGATTAATGCTAGTTGTGTGAATATAGTCATTGTTTGCCCTTCTGAAAAACAAGAACATTTTAGCAAAATTTTGAAAAGAGTACTTATTACGGAAATAAACTAGAATATAATTTAATTTGCAATTAAATGAAAATGTATTATAGCTTAAATTTGTATTAAATTAGTTGAACATAAGCTTTTTTGAGCCACTTAAAGGGTTAGTTCACCCAAAAATGAAAATTAGGCTGCGTTCTACTCACCCCCGAGGCATCCTAGGTGTATATGACTTTCTTCTTTCAGACGAATCCAGTCGGAGTTATATTAAAAATTGTCTTTGATCTTTCAAGCTGTTTAATGCCACTCAGCGGGTGTTGCATTGCTTCAGTCCAAAAGAACTTAAATAAAAATTAGTTCACCCAAAAATGAAAATTAGGCTGCGTTCTACTCACCCCCGAGGCATCCTAGGTGTATATGACTTTCTTCTTTCAGACAAATCCAGTCTGAGTTATATTAAATATTGTCTTTGATCTTTCAAGCTGTTTAATGCCACTCAGCGGGTGTTGCATTGCTTCAGTCCAAAATAAATTAAATAAAAATCGCCCATCCATAATAAAAAAGTGCCTCACACGGCTCCGGGGGGTGAACAAAGGCCTTCTGTAGCGAATCGATGCGTTTTTGTAAGAAAAATATCCATATTCAAAACTTAATAATCACTTGAATCTAGCTTGCGCTCACTGTTGTACACAGAAGCAGTTCCGGGCGGATGACGTATGAGTTCAGCGTTGCGCCGTACACAGTTTAAGTAAAATTACAAAGCACTTTTTAAAAGTGTACTTAAGTGTGTTAATAAGTTTTAAGTGTACTCTCTTTAAGTGGCATTATATTTCATTAACATTATATTATCTACATGTAGTTTTATCTGCAAGTACAGTTCTTTTTCACAAGGGTGAGTATACCTAACAGGCAAATTTGCAAATCTGGAAACTAAAAAAACAAATTCAGTTTCTCTCCAACTGGCTAGATTTGACTAAACTCATCAGATTCATCCCTCCATCTGATAAACTAGTTGCTAGGAAAACTTCCTTGTTATGCTCACATTATGTAGGCTTTAGATCATTTGCATGCCGCTGGTCGAACAACTGCATTAGTACTTACTGAGATTTTGGTGTTAACAATTTGAAATCATTTATTGCTTATAAAAGTAACTGAAACTTACAAACAAACATGATGCTGGTACATTACAGGTATTGAATGATACCATGGTACTTAAAGGGGTCATATGATGCGATTTCAAGTTTTCCTTTCTCTTTGGTGTGTTACAAGCTGATTGTGCATAGATAAGATCCCTGAAGTTGCAAAGACTAAAGTCTCAAACCCAAAGAGATATTCTTTATCAAAGTTAAGACTCTGCCATGCCCCCCTAAAACGGCTCGTTCTAACACGCCCCACATATCTACCTCACTATGTGGAAACATTTGCATAATGCCGCCCAAATGTGCACGAAAAGAAAGAAGGCGTGGTTTCAGTAACAGCAGTTAGTGTTGACAATAATGTACAGTATTTGAAAAATAATGTGTTTTTTGAACATTAAAGCATGCCAACATATTCTGTTACACCAAATACACAAAATAATGATCTTTAAAAAAGCATCATATGACCCCTTTAAGTTGCTTCGTACCACAATATCATATACTCCAACATACACCATGGTATATGTCCACAATAACATGCTTGAATCGTGAAAAATGTCATATCGTGACATTTTTGGTTCATTTGTTAGTTTGCATGAATAATACCACATTTAGTATCAAATTAGGATCTAGTATCTGCAGAACATCCATTAGAGGAGTCACCGTGGTGTTTGTCCCCATGGACAGCAAGCATCTGCTGGGATCACTCCTCTCATGATGGCCAGCACACACTGATGTGTTTGCCCAACACTCAGATAAATAACCGCAGAGGGAGAGCACCTCATGATGGCACATCTAAGCCAGGCTATCATTATGACAAAGAAGCAAATTAGCACAAAATCTACTCATTTGAATTCTTACTGTATAGGAGCCCTCTAGTTTGTCAAGCACAGACAAGCCAACCGCTTTTACCCTCTGGCTACTGTAAATCCAAAACTTGAATGAAAACATTTGGCAGCTAAACCTCTTTAAATGAAAGCCAAAATTCACTTTAGAATTTAGACTGAATAAGCATCAGAAATACACGAGTTTACCTATTAAAGAGAACAATTACAAGACAAGTCTTAAATGTAAAGACAAAACCATATCATTTCAGACATAAAAAAATGCAATAATGTGCATATTTTAATGTTATTTGAGCTATTTAGCGTATGGGTTGTTGACATATATATACCGTACATGTGTCCTATGGTGTAACAGCAAAATTTAGAAAACAATAATTAATAATTAATTTCTTGTTAATAATTGTTAATAGCATACAAATAGCATAAGAGAGACTTTTCTTCATTGTTAGTTTTTTTTCTAAATTTTTGTTGTCACACCATAGGACACATTTACGGTATATTTGTCAACTACCCATTTACACTTTTGTTTACAGCATTCAAACGGCAAATGTGTCATTTAACCCACAATTATTAAACCAAATCATTTTAAAACAGCCAGTCGTACACGCAGAAACCTACCTGGAGGTCTGTGCATGTAGTTCAGGTTAAAGCCGGATGTCTCGATGCTGTATTGATGCAAAGCATCTCGCTTTTAGTCTCGCGCTGTAACTATTTGATGTTCACGCTCACAGTCGCGCGCTCTGAACTCATCTACACTGTGCACAAGCCCACGCGCTCTAGCAGCCTCGCCGTGACGTCACGAGGGCAGTCGATAGCTCATTAGCATTAAAATGATTTCATTTACACTAAACAGTCACCGAAACTTGCCCGTGATAAACAAGCACCACTAAATGTAAATAATGCCGTTATAAAGACAGCAAAGAACTTATTTGGGCCTTTCATGGCTTTTAGAGATAGGCTATTGGGCTACAAGAAATTTCCATAGTAGCTAACCATAGTTCCCGCCAAAATACCACAGTTTTACTTGTGAAAAAAAAGTGAGCTTAATTTTATTTAAGTCTTATATGTTTTTTAAAAAACTGTACTTGCAGACAATATAATATTAATGAAATAAAAACACTTAAGTGTACTAAGAGACACTTTTATTACATTCTTAACACTTTTAAAAAGAACACTGTCCATTAATAATGTCAAATTAAAAGTTTTACTGTACATTTTAAATAATTTAAAAATGTGATATTTCATTTAAAGTTGATATACTATTTTAAATAGCCTATAGAAATTGCATCAAATTCATCAATTCACCTTTTTTCACAAGGGAATAACCAAGACGGTCACAAAAAAAAAATAAAGACATTTTAAAACAAAATGACAGATTTGAGGAGATTCCACATTTGTTTATTAAAAATAAAAAATAAAATAAAATAAATAATCATCAACTAATCTGCAAGTATAACCTTTATCATCAGCTTCAAATGAAACTCTATATAAAAGTCTTATGTCACTGGAATAAATGTTGATGCTTAAACAATGAAAACTTTATTTGTTTCAGCATCTCGGTCTCAACTGGTTGAACAGGAAAAAGTCTGATAACTGTGAAATCAACACAGCTCTCACACCATGGTGTGTGGTTTTAAATGACATTCAGTTCTTAGAAAACTTGACTTGAAACAGTGAAATGTACTACCACGTTCAAAGAATCTAATCTGATCAGGATTTAAGCTACTTAGAAATATTAACAGACTGTGGCTAATAAGGGTTGAGAAAACTGTAATTTGATATGCAAACATTATATTTAATGCATCACTGCATAGAGTGGCCTCTGCGTACTAAGAAACCAACAGGTAAACTCTTTTAAGCCATTCTTGATAGTGTGCATTTGCATGTCCTACTTCACCCGCCGTGTAAATCATTGCCAATGACATCCCCATAAAAACTTCAGATGGATGTTATGATCTTATCTTTCTTAACTTTGATTGGAATAATGCGAATAGAGCTGAATTGGTAACAACAATTTGAAAACAGTAAGGCTGTTGAGCATGCAGTTGACAAAGTTCATAAAAGTGAGATTTTGGTACAACATTCAGACTAAGAGATTTCGAAGTATTAAGCTCATCAACAATGACGGGTTTCTAAACCAGAGTCTTGACCATCAAAGGAAGAGTCAGTGTGGAGCGTATTATTAGTGTGTAAGTGTCAGTGTTGAGATAACAGCTAAACAATGTAAAGAAACCAGTTTTGACGGGGGAGGAATGGGACTTATCTAGAAAGTCGCTTTAAGGCTCTTCTTTGGTCGCCTTCTCATGAGGCTTTGTCAGAGCTTCCAGGCCAAAGGATTTTAAGACAGAATTTGCCTCTCAATGCTAGCTTTCACACTCTTCAGGGGGTCTCATTCACTCCTTTTTCCCAAGTCATTAGCCCTTTTACTGTCCCCCTCGGCCACGGAGCGCTTTTGCATTCCAATACACACAGACACTCTGATTCAAACAGTATGTGCCAGTCAAACATCCACAATCTATCATATATCTCCATGAGATTAACGCTATTATTTTGTCATGAAATCTAGTCCATAAAAACTTTTAAAGGACATAGATAACAAACTTTCAAGGTTTCAGATACTACAGAAAGCTATATGGTGGTAGTACTTGTGTAAGAAGAAGGTTGGAAAAATGTGTTTACTTACCCAGTCAGAACAACAGATGATGAATAGTTTCCAGAGCTGACCTCGTGCCAAATGTATTAAATTAAAATACGCTCTTCTTAAAAGTTACGCTTCCAACCACTAAAAACACATGTGTGTCATCAGAACTGGTTCTGCTACTCCTGCGTCCTCGTCATGAGCGGTGATGTTGTTGTGTATGCCTGTGTCACAGGTTAAAGCATTTTCTCTATGCTCTGAATCAACACATTCTTATAGCTCAGGGTTAAATCATGCTGGAGTACCTGTCGACAGGGTCACACACACACACACACAGGCCTATATATACAGTGGGTACGGAAAGTATTCAGACCCCCTTAAATTTTTCACTCTTTGTTATATTGCAGCCATTTGCTAAAATCATTTAAGTTAATTTTTTTTCCTCATTAATGTACACACAGCACCCCATATTGACTGACAAACACAGAATTGTTGACTTTTTCGCAGCTTGCTACTCCTGCGTCCTCGTCATGAGCGGTGATGTTGTTGTGTATGCCTGTGTCACAGGTTAAAGCATTTTCTCTATGCTCTGAATCAACACATTCTTATAGCTCAGGGTTAAATCATGCTGGAGTACCTGTCGACAGGGTCACACACACACACAGGCCTATATATATATATTTTTTTTTTCTTCTTCTCTTAATTACAGTGGCATTATTGCTACTGTAAAAGGATTTAACAGGTTTTTATATGATAGATAAGAAGACAGACAGGCAGGCAGATAGAAAGATATGGTAACACTTTATTTTAAGGTGTCCTTGTTACACGTTACATGTACTTACTATTATAATAACAATGAATTATGCATAATTACATGCAAGTTACCCTAAACCAAACCCTAATCCTAACCATATAGTAAGTACATGTAGTTAATTAATATTACTCAGTACTTAAATGCATATACACTGTAACAAGGACACCTTAAAACCTTAAAATTAAGTGTAACCCAAACTTTTTTTGCAAAACAAAAAGCATAATTCAAAAACATAGTACAGTACTGTTTATTTACCATGGCATAATGCATACTTTTTCAGTTTTACATACCATTTAAAAAACAGTAGGCAATATACATTATATGTATACTTACAGTATACTGCATACAATGTAGTATGTATAGGTGTCCTTGTTACACATGTTACATGTACTTACTATTATAATAACAATGAATTATGCATAATTACATGCAAGTTACCCTAAACCAAACCCTAATCCTAACCATATAGTAAGTACATGTAGTTAATTAATATTACTCAGTACTTAAATGTATAATTACACTGTAACAAGGACACTTTAAAATAAAGTGTAACCAAAGACATACAGACAGAAAAATAGACAGATAGACAGCGTAAACAAACAGATGCAGTAGACAGACAGACAGTAGACAGACAGATAGACAGACAGACAGACAGACAGACAGACAGACACAGACAGACAGATAGATAGATAGATAGATAGATAGATAGATAGATAGATCTTTTATTAGAACTTTCATGGACTTTTAAATACTGACTTGGTAAAATCTAATCTTGTTATAACAAAGCTAGTTAGGCTCTTGAAGTTCCTGTCTGTTGTACCGAGTATCTCCAGGATGGATGGTTAGTGGGTGGATTGTATCAAATGCCCATCAATTGTCCCCATAAACGAATTCCAGTCTCAGTGAAACCAGAACATTGACCGGTGTGAAAGAGTCTTCTCAGCTCTGCTCCCACACAACCCCAGCAGCACGTTCCTATCCATATTCATGTGTCTCAGCTGTAGGGCAGACGTTTGGGACTGGACAAACATCCAGTTCTCCTAGCAATATGCAGCCTGGAATCTACTAACGCCCCTCACTAGATTCAACTGTACAGTGGCTTCCTTTATTTGTAGACATTGAAGTCTTTGTTTTCAGCCACAGAGACGTTCAATTTTGCGGCATTGTGGCTCGCAACAATCATATTTTATTCAACAGTCCACTGACCAGCCGTACTGATGTCACACAGTCTCTGAATAGTTTTTCCATGAGACAACTAGAGAACAGCAAGGACACCCTTATGAAAAAGAAGTGTACTTAATTGTACTGAATGTGCACTTGTAGTGTACTTAAAATCTTAAAAAGCATATTAAAAAAACTGTACTTATAATATAATATTATATTAATATTATAATATCATTGGGGCAGTCGTGGCCTAATGGTTAGAGAGTTGGGCTTGTAACCCAAAGGTCTGCTGTGTGTGCACTTGGATGGGTTAAATGCAGAGCACAAATTCGGAGTACGGGACAACATACTTGGCCACACCTCACTTTCACCTTCACTTGAAGTAAATGCCACTTAAAGAGAGACACTTTCATGAGTGTTTCTTAAACGTAAGTACACTTTTAAAAAGTGCACTTTAATAATGGCAAAATATAAGCTTCAAAGTACATTTAAAATAGTTGTTTCAATAATCTTTCATGCTTTAATAAATAAATTACAATTATGTTTAAATACATTACATACAAGTTTAAATAGAAACTACATTACAGTATTTTTTAGTTTACTGCTTCTCAGTACATTTGGCAGTACACTTTATAACCATATTTCAAACATTTCCGTCTCATGCTTGAGGTATTCGGCCAATCACAACGCACTGGATAGCTGGCCAATCACAGCACACCTCGCTTTTTCAGACCGATGAGCTTTGTATAAATCGACGCGTTTCAGAAAGGCGGGGCATAGAGGAGCAACAATAATGTACAGTATGTGGAAAATAATGTTTTTTTTTAACCTTAAACCGCATAAACACATTTCATTACACCAAATAATGTTCTTTTTAGCAGCATCATATGACCCCTTTAAGTTGTGTAAAGACAGGCTAAAGATTAACCAGCCTCTCCCAGTGGAGCTATGCCAGTATGCAGTTCTATCTCTTAGAAATCTGCAGCATCATAGAATATGACTTCCTGTTTGAGGCTCATGTGGCAGAAACACTTTCACTGCCACTGCCAGAGAGTCCTCCTATTTTAATCAACACAGCTGCTTGATGCATTTGGTAAAGTCAAGGTATAAGTTAGTCCTCGCATTTTGAGTTGTGATAATGTAGCCGAGTACTATCATTTTCAAATGTTTTTCTTGTTATGGTTCCCTGTTATCTAACATACACCGTCAGACTTTGTTTTGCCTACGTCAAGAACCCCTGTGATGGGTTTAACTAATAGCAGGGAACTGATAGCAGGGATATCTGAAGTTGACTCAAACGTTCAGACAAAACACAATGCTTAGTGGCAATAAAAGCACACACGTTAACTTAAAGGGATAGTTCATAACAAAATAAACATGCTGTCATCATTTACTCACCCTCATGTCATTTTCAAACCTGTATGACTTTCTTTCATCTGCTGCAGAACACAAAAAAAGTTATTTTCAAGAATGTTGGTTACCAAACAGTTTTGATTATTCATAAAATAGCCTATATTATTTTATGTTCCACAGGATAAAGAAAGTCATTCAGATTTGGAACAACACAAAGGTGTGTAAATGATTTTGGACTATCACATTAATTCATATAACCTAAAGTTAAAGTGCTAGATGTTGAGATTTTAGTTATTTAAGCTGCACTCCGTAAGTGTTGCCTCTTTGTCGCCATCTCTATGTGAAACCTGCAATTGCAGTTATTTTTCGGAATTATCTTCTTTACATGGGTTGTGCATCGGCACGGCTCCTCAGCGCGGATGAATCTCATGTTTTGAGGAGCATGTGTGGCTGTCAGTCAACGCACCAGTGTGAAGTATGTCCTGGAAAATGTCATCTGAACAAGTAAGTAACACGTCTGCCAGTTTTGTTCTGACCAACTGAAAAAAAAAATGTTTTAAGCCTACAATAAATCGCGCTACCAATGGTGATTAAATCTAACGATCAAAAAGTTAGCTCAGATCAGTCAAAAGGTGCAGATTATTATTGTTATACTTTGTTCTCAAATTGTTCATGTTAACATCAACATTGAACATCTCTAATTGTCATATTCTAATGTCATCAAAAGAAATTCTTCTTTTAACCTCAAAAAGCAATTTCATGTTCCTTAGAACTTGTTCTAAAATGACAAGCTTAATTATTCCAGCATATATTTCATGAAAAAGCACGTAGCTATAATGATATAATTATGTCAATAACTTTATCCCCTTTAAGTATAAAATGATAATAAAAGTAAGAAATTAAATATGCTTGTTATCCATGCCAGGTTTTGGAGGTTTTATTTCCACGGCAATAAACTACTTCTGTGGTAGATACTCAGGTTTACAGGATAATAGCCTTTATTTCCGTTAAATACAGTTCTTAATACATTTTACCGTTCACTATTTCTTACATTTAAACTCTTTTAACCTTAATTGGAAATGTGGAACAATGGCGAATTCTCTCTTTTCTTTCTTGTTTGTTTGCAAAAATACTAGCTTTTTATTTCATACATGACCTTAAATAGGCCTATTCAATACAACTACAGGTTTACAGGATAATAGCCTTTATTTCCGTTAAATACAGTTCTTAATACATTTTACCGTTCACTATTTCTTACATTTAAACTCTTTTAACAAGCATTTAAAAAGTAAAAATTAAACATTTAATCGTTGCGAAAAGATCGTTTCGGTGACTGTCATCGCATCCGTTTGCTTTGCATAAACTAAAGGGTTAGTTCACCCAAAAATGAAAATTCTGTCATTAATTACCCTCATGTCGTTTCAAACCCGTAAGACCTTCGTTCATCTTCGGAACACAAATTAAGATATTTTTGATGGAATCTGAGAGCTGTCTGACCCACCCATAGACAGCAACGCAACTGAAATGTTCCCAAGTCCAGAAATGTAGCAAGGAGATCTGTAAAATAATCCATGTGACATCAGTGGTTCAACCGTAATTTTAC
>NW_015654534.1:986033-1003580 GCF_001515625.1 Sinocyclocheilus rhinocerous
GAGAAAAAAAAAAAAAAAAAGACATTATTCAACAATTTGTCTCCTCCGCGTCACCCTGTAGCGCCATTTTGGAGAGTATCAGCTGGACGTAAACAACGTTTGCTGTTCTGTGTCAGCTGCGCCGGATACGCTGTTTTCGTTCAGATCAAATCACAACAACGTAGGAAAAAGTGACGCAGCTGACACAGAACAGCATACGTTGTTTACGTATCCCTATCCCTAACTATCCCTTTAAAAAGATCAGCAAAGAAACCATTTTATAGCTTAAACAGAGGATGCAAATACCTGCGCTTATTACAACCGCTGGGTTGTTGCGACTGTCCTGTCCCAGAAGCTGGCTTACACAAAAACTACTTCAACACAAAAAAAAAAATGTTGGGATTGAAATAAAATTACCCATGATTTTTAGACTACGTGCACACTATAAAAGCAGCTGATGCAAGCTGTTAATCACTTAAGTTGGTCTGATGTGATCGCGCGAATGCTCCGTTACAGACGGATTTGATACATTTAAAATAATTGGAAGCACATTCAAGTTACAAATTTCTGCGCTCTAACATTAAAATGGTGAATGCACTATATATCACCTGAACAAGTTGTTTTTCCCTTTCAATGACAATGTTTTTCCCATAGACTGTATAAAACGTTTTTTTTCCGAATGCATTGCTGTGTTGTAAACAAGTTGTCGAATCACAGTATAACTGCTTACATACAACAGTTCAATAAATAATAAGTTATTACATTTTAGACACAATGTTGCGAGTTACTTTTTTTTCTCATTTTGGTCCGCCAACGAAAGCAGTTTGTTCGAGAAGAATGACAGCAGAATCGACAGCTGCGTGACAGTTTCCGAGCAAGACACAGTAGCTTCTTTCAAGAACGATACACATTTATGAACAAAATCGGTTTAGTAAATGATTCAATGACTAAATATTTCATAAAGTCCCTTGCTTTGTGTTGCACAAATCAATAAACATTTAATGACTCACTCGTCGCCACCTAATGGCGTAATGATGTAATGTGCACTAATGAGAAAAGGGATCGTGTTCCTTTAATAAGTCATTAAAGGGGTCATATGATGCGATTTCAATTTTTCCTTTCTCTTTGGAGTGTTACAAGCTCTTGGTGCATAAAAAAGATCTGTAAAGTTGCAAAGACTAAAGTCTCAAATCCAAAGAGATATTCTTTATAAAAAAACTGCTACGAAAAGGTACTAAACAGATCGAAAGAGATTTAAAATAAGAAGTTTTAAAGCAATGACTTCAGTTGTATTGTGAAGAAAAAAAAAAAATCCATCTGTTTTCATCCATCAAATAATGATCATTTATAAATGAAGTACTCATTCAAAGTTCTCATATAATAGGAAATTTATTTTCACATGTCAGCAAAAACATTGTAGTGTGTAACACAGCTACACCTGAAAAGCAAAAAACTAATTTCAATGCTGTCGGCACAGTAATTCGTTCAAAACGGTGGCAAACTTGTAAAGTCCCCAAATAAAGGAACTTCCTATATGTAGTATACAATGTGCATATGACATATAAATGTATAGGCCATCTACAAATGACAACAGTATTTCCTTCTGAAAAATACATCTGTGAGATAAAATAAATGTTTTGAGAGAAAAAAAGACAAGAGTATAAAGAGATTTTTATCTCAGAAACAAAATATCACAAAAGCAGTATTAGAATTGCACCAACTCTGTTATAATAAACAAGAGTTTCAAAAGCACATCGGGTAAGTGTTCTATATTACGTCATGAGAATCCTCTGACAAACAAGCTCTCTATACAAAATGTACATTATCATATATAAATTTGGCATTCAGATGTAAAAATGGATGCTTTACATATATATCTATGTATAATTTTATTTTTTATAATCACCTAGCCCTCCAAACCACAATTACAGACTGATATTATTCTTTTAAACCGAAGGAGGTTCTCAGCAAGACACATGTATCGCATAACAGATCAATTCTGGTCCTTACTGATAAGAGAAAAGGACACAGACCTTGATTCAGTACAGACAACACTCAACTACAGCTAAAGCGGGTTTACATGTAAAACCACAGTCCATTGTCTCTGTGGATGTCAGAAAACGGCAGCCGTTTGGTCTATTTATTTCCATTTGTTAAAACCCTCATAGTTTCTTCCTACAGATGTCTGTCCTCAATAGTGCTTTAAAGCAGGTTCATCAGGTTTATGAATGCTCATTCCCATATGTGAACCTGGACCACAAAACCAGTCATAAGGGTCAATTTTTTAAAATTGAGATTTATACATCATCTGAAAGCTGAATAAATAAGCTTTCCATTGATGTATGGTTTGTTAGGACAGGACAATATTTGGCCGAGATACAACTATTTGAATATCTGGAATCTGAGGGTGCAAAAAAAAATCAAAATATTGAGAAAATCGCCTTTAAAGTTGACCAAATGAAGTTCTTAGCAATGCATAATGCTAATCAAAAATTATATGTACTGTTTATATATCTATGGTGTAGACAGCATCACTGATTATAATGAGTTCTATAGTATTTTGTCGCGCCGCGCCACTCGCGTCCGGTGTAGACACGGTGTAACATTGGTTTTGCTTTGTTTCACAGAACTAATCGTTGCCTGGGTTGCATACGTATGTGTGGGGCGAAGCTATCAAAATAGGGGCGAGACCCTTTTGGGGTAGAGGCGTGTTTGTTTTGGTGATTTCAAATGTCAACATTGGCTACCAGAAATCGCTTACCCCACCTTTAAGACTGGTTTTGTGGTCCAGGGTCACATATATGCTTGTTTATCAGCATAATCTAGGCTTCTGTTCAAAGGCAGGCCTGCTGCACCTGTGTCAGAAGCTCCCCGAAGCGATCGAACAGGCACTCTACCCATGTCCTGTTGCCCATGCATGTCTGAACCGTCTCCTCCTGCCCCAGATCTTTACCTCCCGACTTCAACGACCGAATCTGATGAGAGAAACACACTGAAGAAACATAGGACCCACAGTATTGTAAACATAAACTATATTTTTCATTTTCTAAAGAGACAAATGTCACTTTTTAGGGTGTTCTGAGTTTGTTGTTCGGTGGTAGCAACCAGATTCAAACCCGAATCTCCCATATGAGCACCATAGCTCAACATGAAGGAACTGCACGGTATGTGAGTTGATGAAAGGCTAATAATTTATTAAATCAAATGTAAAATTACAAATAAATAAATTGGGCTGAACAATTAATCAAAATAAAACAGAAAATGCAATATACTTTAGTGTGATTATCAAATCAAAAGCTAATTAAATAAGAATAGTTTGTATGCTCTGCGAGTTTAACAGAGTGCGCTTGGTTCACTTTATTTTAAATAATTTCCAACATTTCTGTGGACAGAAGAATTTCACCAGCATTCCTCCAAAATAAAAGTTTGAGAATTTAAAAAAGATAGAAGCTCAAGGGTTGAACGTTTAAGGATGAATAATTTAAGATGTAAATATTGCTAACTTTTAGTGTAAAATGATATTTTACACTAAAAGTTAATGTCTTTATTTTTTATAATTACAGTTAAAACTAATAATAATACTAATGAAGACCCTGAATGAGGTCTTTTGATGTTTTCAGCAGGAGCAATATGAGATTAAATATATATATTTATATGAAAATAAAATTACAATATAATAATAATATGAAATAAATAATACATAAAATAATAAATTAATAAAAATAAATAATAAATTAAATATTTAATCTGTTTACCTGCATATCATTTAACCATTAACCAACATCAGAGATGTGTGAATATGCAAATGTGTCGTTCTTTTATTGAAATATTAATGTAAAATCTCTGGGGGTGCTTCAAGTAAATATTTCATGTCTAAGTGGTTCCAGCTGACAAAACGTTTGGGAAACCTTGCGGTAGGCCAACGTTCAGGTCTTATTTTGCTTAAGCCAGCACTTTTACCACGGAGGATAAAACAATACACGTCAGAGCTGATACTGATATGAACACCGCTAGTCAAAACAAGATGCTTTCAAAGATTCCTAGAGCTTGTCAGCAAGGACTAGTAGATTGGTTATCCATCCAAAAACTCGCACAAACAAACGTTAATGCCTCACCTCCTCCATACACATCAGGTATGTGTGGTACTTATAGTGTTGTAGAGAGTGATAAAGGGAAAACCACTTCGTTTTCTGCTGATCCACTGTGTATTCCTGATCGAGTGGGAAAAACAGAGAAATAAAGACTGCAACTTTGTATCTACAGTGACCTAAAAGCCAGTATGGTATACCTCCTAGTGGTCAAAAAAATGTAACTAGTTGTTATCAGGATATTTGGTATTAGCAACACTTGTACTGCTAGACCTGCAATACTCACCAGGGGAAGTTTGCAGGGCGATTTCGAGGGCTTCATGGTTTTCTTGTTGTAAGCCCTCCCACTTAACCTCACTTTAAAAACGGGAGTCTCGCAGTCTGTTTTCAGCTCGGTCACCACGGACAGCTCAGGCAAGCTGTCTAATGCATTCTGCCGGACAAAACAGACAAAATAACATGTATTAAAATAATCCTGAAATCATAAGCAAGCACAGTGTCTGTGTTTACATGCACAGATCTATTTTCATCAGTCTGAATGCACATTCCAAAATTTCTATGCGTCAAAATCTGCAAGCCTACAAAAAAATCTATCAAATGCATTTTTAACAAAATGTCTGTGCATGTGAAGAGCAGTGCTTTCTTTCACTGGCTGTGTCAGAGAAATGATCAAGTCAAAAAAACTAACACAATTGATTGTGTATTCGACGTTTTTTGCCTTTCTACTAGGGATGTGTAAAAGTACATATTTTCGAAACCAACAGGTTGATGGGTTATCTTAAAGGTGGGGTAAGTGATTTCTGGTAGCCAATGCTGACATTTGAAATCACCAAAACAAACACGCCCCTACCCCAAAAGGGTCTCGCCTCTATTTTGATAGCTACGCCCCACACATACGTACGCAACCCAGGCAATGATTAGTTCTGTGAAACAAAGCAGTGATGCTGTCCACACCATAGATATATATACAGTACATATCTATGGTCTACACTGGATGCGGCATGACACGAATCCCCGACAGAAAACTGCTGCTGCGTTCTATTCATGACGTATTGACACAAATTTCAAATGATTTTCAACGGTCGCTTTGTCGTGTCGCTCGGCTCATGTCTGTCCTGTGCACTGAACGCTCTCTCCTCCACATCATGAGTAGACACGCCCCTTACTGCTGATTGGCTACAAGTTTGTTTTGCTAGTCGGCCCGAATCAGTTTTCTAAAGCGTTTTTGAAAAATCGCTTACCCCACCTTTAATTACTAGTCAACTAGTTGGTTTTAAAGGAATAGTTTACATTTTCAGCAGATTTTCATTTTCAGGTACTCACGCTGAGGCCATCCAAGATGTAGATGAATTTGTTTGAGTTGAGAAATTGAGCATTACGTCACTAGCTCACCAATGGATCCTCTGCAGTGAATGGGTGCCGTCAGAATGAGAGTCCAAACAGCTGATAAAAACATCACAATAATCCACAAGTAATCCACACCACTCCAGTGCATCAATTAATGTCTTGTGAAGAGAAAAGCTGCGTGTTTATAAGAAACAAATCCATCATTAAGATGTTTTATTTCTCCCTGATTCAGACAACACAACGTTTTCATAGGAGACCTCAATATTACGGATAGAAGACTCGTATTTTAGCCAGAAGCAACGGTTTGAAGTTAAAAATGTCTTAATGATGGATTCTAACAAACACAGAGTTTTTCACTTCACAAGATGTTAACTGATGGACTGGAGTGGTGTGGATTACTTGTGGATTATTGTGATGTTTTTATCAGCTGTTTGGACTCTCATTCTGACGGCACCCATTCACTGCAGAGGATCCATTGCTGAGCAAGTGATGGAATGCTACATTTCTCCAAACCTGTTTTGATGAAGAAACAAACTCATCTACATCTTTGATGGCCTGTGAGTGAGTAATATTCAGCATATTTTCATTTTTGGCTGAACTATTCCTTTAATTCAACCCAAACAATACAAAAAAAATAAAATAAAAACGGAAGCTATTAGTCAGTGTTAAATGTGATTATTATTGTGAGCTGAAGCAGGACTGTGATATACTGATGGCGAAATGGAAAATGGTGACTCATAACTCACTTTGAAGATCTGACCCATGCGCAGTTTGGGCAGCAGCCTCCGCCTGTTGTCTGTGATCATTCCATCCACCCTCTTCATGTGAGGCAGCAGCAGCTCGTCTGAATGCAGGACCAGATCAACCAACAAAGGTCAGCTTCACCATGTGCCACTTATTAACACTCCTGTTACAAATCAGACAGTTTGATCCTCGACTTCTCACCGTTCTCTCGCTCCAGCGCGTTCATGACGTCCGCGTCCAGGGCTATGCTGATCAGCAGCTCAACAAAGCTCTTAAAGGTTTCCTTCATTGTTCTGGTGTTCAGGAAACGCGAGGCGAACGGAACCGGAGGCATAAACTCTACGATGGGGATATATGGGATTGAACAAAGGATGAGTGTGGAACAACAGCAACATACAGACTGATCCTTATTGATCCCCCATGAGAAATTAGGGTGCAACATTCCAAAAACATGGAATAAGAAAATATCAGCCACTACAACCTGAAATAATTTAAATCATTCTAATTAAAAGAAAATTCAGTAAATATTAGCGGTTTGATGCTAATATTAAATGTATGGTTGTAAGTGATATTGTCAGTTTTAGAATAGTCGATTTTTCTATACATTTCATAAAATTCCATCTGTAAAACTTGTTGGTACACAAAACAAGTGCTACAATATAACATCAATTAAACATATTATTATTTATTTTTAATGGTATTTATTGACATTTCAGATTACACTTTGCAGAACATGTCATTGAACATATTTTTGCTGTGTTCTTGTTGCATTTACGCAGCTTTATCCAGCAGATGTCCTTAGTGTGTGGAGTTTTGAGTGCTTCGAAACAGTGAATCATTCTGCGAACTAATTGGTTCAACTAGTTCAAAAAGCCTCACTTTTTCCCTCATCACTGATGTGCACAGATGCACATTTGAACACAACAAGGTCATACTTCCCCTGCTGTCACGTCTCACCGTCATCCTCGCTCACAGCCTCCGGTGAGGAGTCGGAGGGAGATGTCGTGAACTCTTCTTTCCATTTCTTTCTCTTTTTAGGCGGCGGTTCAGCCTTGGGTTTCGGCTGCTTGGGTCTGGGTTTCGATAGAGCTTTCTGTTGTGTTGTTTTCTGTGTGGGAGAGTCCGACACAGATGCCGCAGTGAATCGTTGGGCCAGAAGAGCTTTAGCCTGAGAGCCTCTGGGAACAACAAATAAATGAATGTTATTTATGGAGTGTAATATGTAGATTATCAATAGTGTAGTCAACAAGGGAACCGTCCTGACGGATAGTGAAACACTGTGAATTTCGTGCTAGCTGGCTGGAATAGAGTAATGAGTGGGATCAGTTTGATGTTGAAGATTTCAAACACACTGGCAGGAGATTGATGTTCCATGGAAAAATATTTGGCTGAGTGGGACCTCACAATAGAGGCCTGTGGTTCAGCTTGACATTTTAGTGAAGAAAGCAAAAACTCATCTGTATGTGATTCAGTTACACATTTACAAATGATAGGAGGCATTAACATAGGACAGGTGACACCAAAGTCTCAAAATTCTCAATGAAACGGAAGTAGCGACAGATCTTTTCTTCCATATTGTGATGTACATCAGAGTGTAACGGATTATCGAAACAGAAAAATGTAGGGTGGGGACTTGGTTCTATGCATCGGTTGTTGATTGGATGTTGAGATGTGGGCGTGGCCCTCGAAAGTGGAGGTTGATGAATGTGAGCTTGCAGTGGCAGAGTTTAAAGGGGTCATACGATGCGATTTTATGTTTTTTCCTTTGTCTCTGGAGTGTTAAAAGCTGTTTGTGCATACAGAAGATCCGTAAAGTCGCAAAGATTAAAGTCTCAAACCCAAAGAGATATTCTTTATAAAAGTGAACGCTCAGCCACGCCCTCCTAAAACACCTAATTTAAACACGCCCCCACATGTCTACGTCACTGTGTGGGAAGATTCGCATAACACCGCCCAAATGTTCACGCAAAGAAAGAAGGCGTAACTTTGACTCTCGCTGTAGTATTGTTGCCACTGCCGCCATGTCGTGGAGACACTGTGTGTTTCGTTGCGAAAGCCAAACTACTTTGTTTGTTCTTCCAAAAGCGGACACGACTAGAAATCAGTGGTTAAGTTTTATTTACAACACTGTTCCAGAACAGTTCAACCCAATCCAGTGGATGTGTGCAACGCATTTACCTTCAATTTAGGGTTGTGCCGGTAGATGATAGTATCGTGTATCGACGATAGTCAGAGATATCGCCTGTTGCTGATTTCTTTGACAACAGCAAGTCGATTATTATTATTATTATTCATCAAAAATATAGGCGCCTATCTTTAGTGATGCCGCTTCAGAAACTTGCCGCGGCGCAGCTGCTGAGTAGCCGTGGTCAGCTCCGGTGGCTGTGTAAATAAGGGGTAAGAGATTTATTCATGATACAGTGTAGGTAGCGTCACTGATTATAACGGGAGTGTTTATAAAGAGCATATAATACTTGCACTAGACTGAAGTCAGTTATGATGTTCTTTGGTAATGTAAATATTCTTTGCTCGTTTTCAGTTTGAATAACTGAGGAAATGTAACCGTTTTATTAACTTGCGTCGTCAAACATTTCAAGAACATTCTTCCTCTCCTGAAAGATTCGCGCACGTCTCGGTCTCCTCAGCGCCATCACATCACAAGTAAAAGTGGGGGAAGTCGTGGCCTAATGGTTAGAGAGTCGGACTCGTAACCCAAAGGTTCACACACTTTAAATTTAATGAATTATCAGCACTTAAGACTAAAATGGCACTTTCAGAAGCTTGATAAATACGGGCCCTGGTGTTTTTACCGGAAGATCCAGTAATGACATTTTTATTACACTTTACAAGGTCAAAAAAATGTTACAAATGAAAAGTGCATGGATGAACTCTTCAAAATAAGACCTATAATATGCATTTAGAAAACAGATGGGGTGAATTTTCATTTCAGCCTGACTTTAAGCCATATTGATAACACCCTACGCACAGCATGTACACGTACAGCCCACAAATGAGGAAAGACTGAAATCTGTTTTTCAACATTACTTTCTAACCACATGTTTAAAATCCGACCTGATACATTCTGTACCTCATTGAATGCATGGGCTTGCATCGTGGTTTCCTGCTGGAGACTCGAACATACTCCCGCTTGTTGACTGTGTCAAGAAATTTGACATGTACTCTCCTGTACATGAACTTAGCATCACCAAAGTACCCCAAATACTGTAAAAAAGGATAAGACACTGCCTGTTGTTCAAAGCATTTTGAGATACCCGTTGGAAACACACTATGGTGCCACATATATTAATGTTTTGTATTGGCACTTACACTGTTGGTGGCAAAGAACACTCGTTTCTGGTCCCTGAGCTCCGGTACAAACTTCTGCAGCAGGGCTTTCTGCACTTTCCAGATGGCTGGTGGTTCGACCCCTGCCTTCATTGTGATCTACACCCAAAAACACAACACATCAAAGGTTTAAAGAGACAAAGGGTTTGATTAAACACAGACAGAGTGTCTGCCCTATGTCTCTTATAATTGATAGGAGGTGGGTGAAAACATCGATAACTGCTCAGCCACAAATGATACGTCACAATATGTAGTTTCATCAATTTAGCGTCAACATGAAATGGCATTTAGCTCCATAATATGAATTATTGGCCACACGTTAGTTTGGCAACCAATTCTCACTATTAACTAAACTATTAACTACGACTTTTGTCTCAATAAACACCTAATTTGCTGCTTATTAATAGTTAGTAAGGTAGTTAAGTTTAGGTATGGGGTTGGATTAAGGGATCTAAAATATGGTTTTGCAGAATAAGGCATTCATATGTGCTTTATAAGTACTAATAAACAACCAATTTGCTAGTCATATGCATGCTAATAAGCAACTAGTTAATAGTGAGAATTGGTCCCTAAACTAATTATTATTTAAATAAATGGCATATTTAATTGGACTGGATCATGCAAGTGGTTGTTCCATATCAGAATTGGTTAAAGAAAGCAATATCCCATGCAGCCTAGGTGAACGGGTTACAAAGACAGGCATTTTCTTTCTTAGAAACAACGTCCACAAAAGATTGTGCACAATACGAACTGGAACATGCAAGTAAGGGTTGATTTTATATAGACTTCAACAGGCTCATAAAAGCCCATCTCAGCATACCTCCAGCCTTTCAATATCCTCATTCCTAACGACGAACTCGTCACGCTCCCGGTACATGCCCTCCCCTCCACTATCTGACAGCTCCTCGTCCATCAGGCCCTCGATAGCAACTGAGTTCAGTTGAACAGCTAGCTTGTCTGGAGGCACATTCTTTAGTAACTCCTCCGCAGACATCTTCTGTACAGCCGTCTGTTGGTCCTGTGGCTTGGCATCAGTAGGCTGTGTGCTGGAGGTCTGAAGTTGCTTTGTATTGTCACCTGAAGGTTTATGTTGAAACAAGAGAGGATGAACGAGGGTTGTCATAATACCTAAATTTCAGTGATTTATTTACAAAATCGAATACTAAGCAGCAACATGCTTTTACCTTTACATACAGTCCTTGAAGCTTTCCTAAACATTATATTATAATAGTATGATTTAGACATGTTTATTATGAATTATGAAAGAAAATGTCTACATAAAGGGAGCTTCCATACCTAACTTCTGCTTTTTGTCTGAGGGCTCGTCTAAAGATGACAGTGCAGACGTAATGCTCTTTTGAAGATCTTGGTTTTTTCCCACTGAATCATCTTCATCAGAGGAAAACGATGGCAGTGTTTCCAGGTTCCTCTGGAGCTCTTCATCAAGTCGCTTTGTAGAAATGACACTTTGAGGATCTGGATATATCAATGGGGTTGAAGGAGGGGGAGGTTTAAAAGGAATAAGTAATGGATTAGGAGGCCTCTTGGAAGCCGAAGGCTTTCTACTGCGATTGGGTGACCGTATCGGTGGAGATGATAGGTTTTGTCTGGATCCAGATTTAAGAAAGTCCAGGAAGGAACCCAAGAATCCAGTTTTAACCTCTGGCTGTTTTTCTTCAACCTCTCTTAATTTCTGACACATTCTCTCCTGCTGTTGGTAGTTATCATTTGAAACCTCTGAGGTAGAAGTTGAACTTGCCTCACTGGCACGTGAATTCTGACGCTTAACTTGTGTGCTTCTCTTCTGAGATTTGGGTTGATAATTTTCATCTTCAACAGACTGCTTTGATGAACCCTTTGATCTGGGTCGTTTTTTTGGAAGGCCATCTGTAGGATGTTCACTAGGACTATCATCAGTTTTAAGGCCTTTCAATATCTTCGGCTGGCTTGTATTATTTGATACGTTTTCAGTATTCTGATATCCTGATTGACTTTGCACCTGGCCAGCCACCTGAAAGTCAGAGGAGGTTGTATTACTAATAACAAGTCCATTAGTATTCAAAGCAGAGCCATGGCTAGAGTTTACAAAATGTCCATTGGGTAACACATTATTTTTCTCATGAGTGTTTGCTACCTTGTCAGATATTTCTTGCGCAGAGTTGTTTCTTACTTCTGGTTGGTTATTAGAGTTTGAGAGTGTAAACACGTGGTGTCCCTCCATTTCATATTTGGAGTATGTTGTTTGAGCACCAATTATAGTCATGGCTTGTGAGTTAGCGATTATCATATGCTGAGATGGGAAACTATCAAGTCTGTTCTCAGCAGACTGAAAATTGCACTTGGAGTCTACAGGGTTGGCTACCGATGACAAGTCGGCATCAGATGACGTGGATTTGACAAAGTCCTGTGGTGTGACGCCACAGGCGGCTGCGGTAGCAGCAAGGATGTCATCGACATTTGAGAGAATGTTCCTCTCATCTGCCAATAGCATGGAGTCAGGAAAGCATACAGAACTGAGAGTAAAGTTCTGCTTTGCGTCATGAGGATTTGACTGGTTGAAGTTGTCTTTTTGTGTTGGGTCCTGTTTAGTGGACACTGTTGAGTTGGGCACTTGGTGAGAGACAACTTGCTGGTTGTGACGCCCATTAACGGTCAAATTAACAGTCTCGCTATTCATTTGGAGATACTGGACTGGTACAGACTGCATATACATAGTCTGCTTGGTCTGATTCTGGCCTGAGGTGAGTACAGGCTGTTGCAGAACAATCATGTGAGTGGGATCAAGGAGAACTTGGGCACTGGGAACTCTAATGAACTGTGTTTGGTCCTCAGACAGGTGTCTGGGATCTGTCGGTTGAACTCTGATAATCTGACCCTGAAGGTTCTGCTGCTGAGAACTGGCCCCTTTCAGAAGGAGAGTATGCTGTTTCAGCTGGTCGGCACTCAAGGGTGCATGGGTGGAGTGCATCAACAAAGGGTTACTCTTGGGGTCGGAGGGAGTATTGGCACTGGTAGCGAGCTCCTTTGTGGTTTCCAAATGTGTAAGGATCTGCTCCTCCGTTCGGGAGTTACTACGAATGACGCTTTGGGTGTTATGCCTGTCTTCCATTTTCGAAACTACATAAACGTCATTTTTTGTGCTGTTCTGTGCTCCGACTTCATGGGCTGAAAGGGTTTGAGGGGAGGTCACCATAGAGCCTTTCTGTAATGCCTGCACATCCTCAAGAGGAAGTTCTTCAGAGCCCTCTTTTGAGGAAAGAAACATCTGTTCATCTTGTTGGTGTGGTTTTAACTCAACTGAGGACTGGTTGTTTGGTAAGGCTTGGGTGTGAGTGGCAGGAGAGGAGGTTGATGAGTGGACAGACGACAAGTACTTCTGCTGTAAAACGGCAATGTCTGTCTTGCTACCAGGAGAAGACTGCATTAAGATATAGTCCTGTCCGGGGTTAGTGGATGATAAACTTCTGGCACGACTGGGTGAGAAGGAAGGGATGGGGATTAGAGATTGACTTGACACATAGTTCTGCGTAGGTATGCTAGCAGATGTCGGCCCCTGGGTATAGAAACTAATGGTTGGCAGGCCCTGAGAGTGGCTGGAAGAATAGCTTTGAGAAGGATTTCCCATGCAAAGAGTTTGCACCCGTGTCTCATACCCTTCCCGGTTTCCCACAGGTGGCAAATCCTGCTGCTGACTAGAGGAATAAATAAGAGACTGGCTCACAGATGTCTCAGCTTCAGGTTGACTAGCAAATGATGGGACAGTCTTGTAAATCGAAGGAAGCTTCTCAGGCAAACTAGAAGAGAAGGTTTGTGTTTGGCTAAGGTTGCTCGACAGGCTTTGAGATGTGATATAAGTGTGCGAGGCACTAATGGAGACCAGGCCTGGAAGCTGTGTGGATGTGTACGGTTGTGACTGGCTAGCGATTACTGAGCTTTGTTTCTGGGCTGGGGAGGAGTAGCTCTGCGGCTGTATGCCTGGAGAGCTTGCCTGGGCTTGAGTGTCTGTGTTCTCACTGGGATGCTGGGCCATTTTGGAAGAACCATCTTTAACCTTTACTCCAGATGAGCTGGAAAACCCAGGGGAGGGGGCAGAAGAAGCGTAGGCCTGAGTTTGCTGCAGTGCTGCTTGAGAAGTCTTCTGTTGTGTGGTGCTGTTTAGGGATGAAGGGTCGCCCGCAGGACTACAGGGTATGGGTGTGTGCGGGGAAGGGTCCTGTTGATATGAAACGTCACTCTCGTCATGCAGGTAACCCTGTAAGGAGTGCTGAGCACCGCTAGCCAGCTGCTCCTGAACTGGCTGGGTGCTAGAAGGCCGTTGGTGGTGCTTGATCACACTACATTCACGCTGAAGTGCTCGTTCAATGGAGCTTGAGAAAACTGGGCCACCGTAAGGCTGAGGGGCTTGCTGGGAGCTGCCCAAGGATGTAGACAGCAGGCTGAACTGAGGCTGAAGGAGGTGTGGGGCTGACTCTTGTGCTGAGCGATAGGTGGAGGACTGGGGTGGCAAGCCAGCCCCTAGAGACGTACCACCAAAAGCAAGAGCAGTTGGCACAGTGTACTGGGAGGATTTGAGCTGCAGCAGAGGGTCATTAGGGGATAGCAGACCATTTGAAGAGTTGAAAGTGCTGTCCTGAACAGCAGGTGCTGATGTAGTGGTGAAGCTTCTGGTAGGAAAGGCACTAGGATGCTGGTAGGATGAGAGCGCAAAAGGCGTCGGGAACGTTCCTGATGGATGCAGGGCTCCGGTGAGATAAAGTTCTGTTGAAGAGTTTGCACCTATAGCAGAAAAAAATGAAAGTTTGACGCACTGCAGGCAGCATTTAAATTACATGTCATCTCTAAACCAATTTCCTTTTGCACTAAAATGCCACTTTCTGTTACCATACCACTTAAGGGGCTCATATCATGAGGAATCAAATCCTTCCTTTATCTTATGAGATAAAAGAGTTCATTGTGCCATTTAAACTGTAACTTTCCTCAGTCCAAACAGACCATCTATAGCAGGGGTGGGCAAACTTGGCCCTTCCAGGTCACTTTCCTTCAGAGTTTAGCTCCAACTCTAATCAAACACACCTGAACCAGCTAATAAATGTCTTCAAGACTACTAGAAAGCTACAGGCAGGTGAGTTTTATCAGGTTGGATCAAATCTCTGCAGGAAAGTGGCCTGGAAGGGCCAAGTTTGCCCATCACTGATCTATAGAAACTAAGCTGCAAAAAATTACTTGTTCTGTACCTATTCATTCAGCTGTTTCAGTGATTGGAAACATGGCATGCCCAGTTACAGTGAGATGAAAAGGAGAACGCAGGATTGATGCTATTATTACTAAACACCACAAGATCTAATGCTAAGAGTAAGCAGAAATAAGGAACGTGATTCTTTCAGTCTGACTGTAATGGTTTTAGCGGTGCATTTCAGCCAGAACGGTTTTGTGAACGTGTCACAATGTAATACAGACTTTGCTATGAGACTGTTATCGAAGGATGGAACAGTGCAAACTATAATATATACAACAACAACTTTGCAGCCTATGTGTAAGTGCAGCAATGCGCTAATTCATTTCACATGCAAAGAGGGAGTTTATAAAAGAGTCTTAAAGGCCAGGCAGCAAAAATGGCCTATTTAATTTTAAGGGAGGGTGGAAAATGTTCATGAAATACTAAATGATGACCTATTAATAAATGGAACGTAGGGGAAATTACATTTTATTTCATTTTTTCCTTCCATCAGCTAGTTTATTTCATATAACCACAACTATCTACTTCATGACCCTTTAAGGATCACTGGCAGCTGAGAAACTATGAGTCCAATTATCACTGATAAGATGGTGCAGCAAAAACCTCAGTGGTTCCTCTAAGTTAGAGACCTAATACATATTTACCAGTTTGCCAGGATGGGCTTCTAAATGAAGGGAGAAGAGTCGAGCCAGCAGGTCCAGCCTGAAGGCTTCTAGATTCAATAGCGGAGAGGAAGTTCATGACTGATGATTCAGTAGTGTTGCTACTGGCGGTGCTGTGCTGATTTGAGTCAAACACTCCTAGGAGAGAGATATCATAGACAGACAACAGGCTGTCAATGACTTCAAGGAGTAACTATATCCCATTACAGCCTGAACCTCTTGCTCACCTGTGGGATGGTGGGTGGTGGTAAACGTAGGCTGGTGACTAGAGGCAAAAGTCTGCCGTTGGAGGAGCTCAGAGTCCAACTGTGTAGAACCATAACTAGAACTATAAAGTAAAAAGGTCACCTTTAGATTTTGTACATTTAAAAATCCAACCACAACCTTGAGCTCATGCAAAGATCTTTAATCTTCAATTAAGATTTATAAACAGTATCTTCACACGTAACATATCCTAGAGGTGTTTACTGTACATGTTCGCGCAACTCTAAACTATTTAGTATAACAAAAACAAACTATTTCAGACATAATAGCAGATATTACTCAAATTCTCTGTGATGCAGACTAGTTTGGCAGTAGTAGTGTATATAATAGGCTAGTAGTAGTTGCATAGATTGGTTAGTTATATGTTCATATTTATACTGATAATTTTTCCGTCATAATCAATATACCATAATCATTTTAAATGTGCTATCTACACTTCACAGCTAATGAGACAAAAAGGAACAAGCTACAAAGACAATAGAAAGATGTCAAAGAAAACATATGGCAACTATTTTATTTGGTTAGTTTGTCTGTTATGATTTTAGCAATGCTACATCTCTTGCTAAATAGAGGAAAATCCGCACTATATATTTTGCCAAATAAACATCTGCGTAAGTAAATGTCACAGCTGGGGAGATTCATTTGGGTTTGTTTCCTGGTTGTTTTTGAAGGTTTCAGTGTGGATGTGTGTACAGACCTTGCATAAACGAACAGAGTGAATATCCCTCAGCTAGTTCTAGTCTGTTGGATTCCTAGTAACTGCTCTATTTCAATTAGTAGCACAGTCAGCAAACTAATCACAGTGTGGCAGCATACAACTGGAGGATCAGACAAAACCAAATTTAGAGTCCATCACTGGTGGCTTACACTCAGATGTTAAACTGCAAGTGAAAGTTGATCATTTTAATGTAAAAGAAAGACAGTAAATGCAACTACTGAACAGACTTCAAGTCCCACTATGAATGTTAAACAACTTAATGAACCTACTGGAACTTATATATAAAAAAAGAATCTTTTGGAAAAATATTAAATACGTGTCCATTTGTTACTGTATTATAAACTTATCTCCCTATCACCTGAAATATATATATATATATAAATGTATTAGGGCTGCACGATTATGACAAAAATCATAATTTTCGATTATTCACTTGAAATTGTAATTGCGATTATTAATTACGATTATCACAATTTATTTTATTTAATTTACGGCATGCCACATTTTTATATGAAAATAAGCTGAAAACACTCTAACTGAAAAACTTTTAGTGCTTTTCTATAGTATTATTATATAATTTCTGACAAGATAATACACAATACAAGCAGGATTATATAACATGACAAGCTGCATTATAAACCCATTCCTAATGCATTATATTAGTATATTATTATAGTGTTATATTTCAATTTCACAAAGAAATGTGCAGCATTTTGTCCAAGCAATAATAAAAGGACACATTTAATTAATAATTTGTCTTAAATTTCATTTTGTAAAAATCGTGAGTTGAGTGAATCGTTACATCCCTAATTATAACACAGCTAATAAGTTCTCATAATTATAACCATAGTTCAATTCAAGTTTATTTGTATAGCGCTTTTCACGATACAAATCGTTGCAAAGCAACTTTACAGCAAATTACGTTTCTACAATATTTAGTGGTAGCTTATCAGTGGTGACTGTCAGTTAATGTAAACAGTTAATGTAATGTACATAGTTATAATACACTACATTTTTATCTTTTAATAGTTTCCAGGCTGATGTGTCATGTCATGTATTATGACCTATTAGAAAGATCTAGGCATGAAAATTACAGTAGATTACAATATGCAGTTTTAGGAATTATGAATGGCTCTATGCAGTACATACTTCAATTTCCAAAAA
>NW_015654534.1:1003728-1028888 GCF_001515625.1 Sinocyclocheilus rhinocerous
CTGCTGCCTCAAGTCCCCATATTGGCGTTTCTCCCAAACATTCACTTCCGACAAACTTTAGATGGAAGTTGCTTTTCTCCCCCCTCCGTCTCTTTCTCGTTTGCTTTCCCTCTCTCTCTTCACACACACACACACACACACACACACACACCCCTGTGGAGAGTTTAAAACTAATACAATTATTACACCCTCTCTCTGTCAATAACCTTATTCCAAAATACACCTTTACATTGTGATCATGAACAGTTATCATTATTAATAGTTAGGGCATGTCCCCTACTTTTCCTATTTGTGATTTGGCCCATATATTAACTGTATTCTTCTTCTGAGATTTAGATGTCTTAATGCCATTGCATTAGCTATTTAAATAAATGATTTGTCTTGTTTGTCTCAGAACTAACTTCACTTTTAAGACCGGTTCAGACAGGTTTGATAATACAGTGGATTGGCAAATAGTTAAAAGTTTACAATGCAGCAATTAGTTTAAAATAATATATAACATCTATCATGTGTGACCCTGGACCACAAAACCAGTCATATGGGTCAATTTTTCGAAGGTGTTCTGGCTACCCTGTTTTGCACTTAAATGCAGTTTTAATATGCTATACTGAATAAATGATTTGAAAATAGTACATCTGACATAACTGCCTGATAAAGGGAAGCAATTCATGCATATAACGTACATATTACGCATTAGCGCCATACGTGTGCGAGTTTAAGGCAAATCAGTGACTGACTTAAATAAGACTTTGTGTAAAGTTGCAGACACGTGGCTCTTCTGCAACACTGATCGATCAATTGTTTACAAACCTCCTCAATGTCTGCAAAGACATTCTGAACGCTGTACAAGTTTAGATATTAGAGAACAAGCTAACACAGTCCTTAACCTGCACTTTATGATGATTCATAGGCAAAACATACACCAAAATGAATAATTATGCATAAGTGTTTGTGCAAAGCGTGTTAAAAGGTGATTTCAGCAAATGTACATCAACACGGTCTATGACTGCAGCTATAAACGCATTAACTCCATGAAAACTACCTTTATATGTGACTTAACAGTTTTACGTGTGTGCATATGTGTGTGTCGTTCGCTAGGCCTTCCATCACCGGAGTTTTGTTCGGCCAAGCGACTTAAGACGGGTTTTGTGGGGTTTAAACAAAGAATAATTCATATCCTATTTAAAATGTTGTTTTTATAGACTGATGGTTTGATGTGGTCCACAGTTTTTGTTTTACTATTGAAGTGGTCTACAAGCTGGCGAAGTCTGAGAACCACTGTCATAGCAGAGTAACCACAGACAGCCACAACAAAGTGTTACAATATTTTTGACTGTACCGTATTAAGTATAATATTTTGCCATTTAAAAATTAAACATCTTTGTCATGTTTTGCTTGAAAAGTATACTTGTGCTATATTTCCTGTAAAATAAATGTTTGAAATTGTGTGTAATAAATTGACATTCATATTCTTAAGTGTCCAAATACATTGTAGATAACGTACACTAACGGTCAAAACGTTTGGAATAAGTACGATTTCTTGAAAGATGGGCTCTTTAAGGATGCATTTACTTGATGAAAAACAGTAATATTATGAAGTATTATTACAATTTAATAGAACTATTTTCTATTCGAATATATTGTAAAATGTAATTAATTTCTGTGATACAAAGCTGTATTTTCAGCATCATTACTCCAGTCTTCAGTGTCACATGATCCTTCAGAAATCATTCTAATATGCTGATTTGCTGCTCAAGAAACATTTCGGATTATTATCAATGTCGAAAAGAGTTTTTGCTGCTTAATAGTGGAAACTGTGATACACTACCATTCAAAAGTTTGGGGTAAGATTGATTAAAAAAAAAGAAAATAATACTTTTATTCAGTAAGCGTGCTTGCTTGATCAAAATTGACAGTAAAGACTGTTATAATATTTAAAAAAATGTTTTTAAAATATACTTTTTTGAAATATTATACTGTCACAGCTTGCACAAAAATATTAGGCAGCACCTTCTTTCAAAAACATCTAAATTTGTCCAAATGTCAATGACAAACTTTTCAACAGTAGTGTACATAAAACTATACAAACTTGTTTGTGATTTTAAATAGACCTTATGTAAATGCAAGTTACACAAAACTTTCATAATCAACACCCATTAAGCTGCTTTACATTTGCAAACAATATCTGACTCTCCATAGACCTTCAAATTGTATTATCATTGTACCTAAAAGTTATTTTGCTGTATTAGCTTTAGTGAATTCTATGCCAAGCATTTTCATCATGCACCAAAATGTAACAAGTCAACACTAACATACAAAAATAGTCAACAAAGAAGAACAAGTTTATTATAAAGTCTATTAAACATCCCTATGATGATAACACTAGAGCCTAGCCACTATCATTTAAAAGTCATCAAATAGATTCTTCAGCCTCCAGAAACCTCTAGTATATCTGTACAGTATCAACCGCTTGGCAAAATGCCCTTTAAAGCTGGGTGTTTATGCCAGTAGAATTTAATTAAATTCTTAAATAAGATGAAAGCAACAGAATTAGTTTATCTATATGCACAAGGTTAGTGCAAAAACACAGCCTGACATACGTGCCATGACAGAGGAGGTCATCTTGTTTTTGGAGTGCTGTTCACAGAATTATTTGTTACAAATGTACATCAAATACTGATCCAGTAAATACAAGAATTCTAAGTCACACTCTAGATTGTTATAAAGGACTTTATAGCATACTAAAAAATGATAATAATATTTGTCCTTCATAAAAGCCCACCATATTAAATAAAATATTATGATATCTTTTTATTGTAACAATTATTAATATAAAACTGAATTTCAATGGTTATAGTTTTAAATAAACTTTAAAAAGAATACAAATGTTGATTAGGTTTTAAAGTCTATCTTTCTAGGTTGCTCTAACTATCTACACTATCCAGAAATGTTTTAATTCATTGCCTAACAAGACTAAAAGCTGCAATGCAGTACCGAATGTTCTAATATTTATATTAGTGGTATATTCCAAGGAGTTACATCCGAATGCCTTTGGTTTAACACATTTTCAGTTCATAGTCAAAACAACAACAAAAAAACAACCAAACAAAAAAAACAATTGGTTTAGTCCATCCTGATTCAGTTTGGCAAATGATGATATGGTTATCGTCGGATGCTGCCTGGCTTGGAACTGTGGACAGATATTAGATGTGTGGAATTAGATATGTGACCATTTTAATGGGAATTACACTATAAAAACTAAATTGCAAAATAGATTCATGCTCGTGTACGCAGCAACATGTTTTTGAAGTCATAGTATCAGGTAAAATGAAAATTAAATTTGATTAACCCTCAGGCCATCCAAGATGTAGATTAGTTTATTTCTTCATGGGAACAGATTTGGAGAAATTTAGCATTGTATCACTTGCTCACCATTGGATCCTCTGCAGTGAATGGGTGCCGTCAGAATGAGAGTCCAAACAGCTGATAAACATTACAATTCGTGTACACAAGTCATTCATTAGGTCACAAGTCGTGGCCTAATGGTTAGAGAGTCGGACTCGTAACCCAAAGGTTGCGGGTTCGAGTCTCGTACCGGCAGGGATTGTAGGTGATAATAAAAAAAAAAGAAAATAATACTTTTATTCAGTAAGCGTGCTTGCTTGATCAAAATTGACAGTAAAGACTGTTATAATATTTAAAAAAATGTTTTTAAAATATACTTTTTTGAAATATTATACTGTCACAGCTTGCACAAAAATATTAGGCAGCACCTTCTTTCAAAAACATCTAAATTTGTCCAAATGTCAATGACAAACTTTTCAACAGTAGTGTACATAAAACTATACAAACTTGTTTGTGATTTTAAATAGACCTTATGTAAATGCAAGTTACACAAAACTTTCATAATCAACACCCATTAAGCTGCTTTACATTTGCAAACAATATCTGACTCTCCATAGACCTTCAAATTGTATTATCATTGTACCTAAAAGTTATTTTGCTGTATTAGCTTTAGTGAATTCTATGCCAAGCATTTTCATCATGCACCAAAATGTAACAAGTCAACACTAACATACAAAAATAGTCAACAAAGAAGAACAAGTTTATTATAAAGTCTATTAAACATCCCTATGATGATAACACTAGAGCCTAGCCACTATCATTTAAAAGTCATCAAATAGATTCTTCAGCCTCCAGAAACCTCTAGTATATCTGTACAGTATCAACCGCTTGGCAAAATGCCCTTTAAAGCTGGGTGTTTATGCCAGTAGAATTTAATTAAATAAGATGAAAGCAACAGAATTAGTTTATCTATATGCACAAGGTTAGTGCAAAAACACAGCCTGACATACGTGCCATGACAGAGGAGGTCATCTTGTTTTTGGAGTGCTGTTCACAGAATTATTTGTTACAAATGTACATCAAATACTGATCCAGTAAATACAAGAATTCTAAGTCACACTCTAGATTGTTATAAAGGACTTTATAGCATACTAAAAAATGATAATAATATTTGTCCTTCATAAAAGCCCACCATATTAAATAAAATATTATGATATCTTTTTATTGTAACAATTATTAATATAAAACTGAATTTCAATGGTTATAGTTTTAAATAAACTTTAAAAAGAATACAAATGTTGATTAGGTTTTAAAGTCTATCTTTCTAGGTTGCTCTAACTATCTACACTATCCAGAAATGTTTTAATTCATTGCCTAACAAGACTAAAAGCTGCAATGCAGTACCGAATGTTCTAATATTTATATTAGTGGTATATTCCAAGGAGTTACATCCGAATGCCTTTGGTTTAACACATTTTCAGTTCATAGTCAAAACAACAACAAAAAAACAATTGGTTTAGTCCATCCTGATTCAGTTTGGCAAATGATGATATGGTTATCGTCGGATGCTGCCTGGCTTGGAACTGTGGACAGATATTAGATGTGTGGAATTAGATATGTGACCATTTTAATGGGAATTACACTATAAAAACTAAATTGCAAAATAGATTCATGCTCGTGTACGCAGCAACATGTTTTTGAAGTCATAGTATCAGGTAAAATGAAAATTAAATTTGATTAACCCTCAGGCCATCCAAGATGTAGATTAGTTTATTTCTTCATGGGAACAGATTTGGAGAAATATAGCATTGTATCACTTGCTCACCATTGGATCCTCTGCAGTGAATGGGTGCCGTCAGAATGAGAGTCCAAACAGCTGATAAACATTACAATTCGTGTACACAAGTCATTCATTAGGTCACAAGTCGTGGCCTAATGGTTAGAGAGTCGGACTCGTAACCCAAAGGTTGCGGGTTCGAGTCTCGTACTAGGATGGGTTAAACGCAGAGCACTAATTCCTAGTATGGGTCACCATACTTGGCCACATGTCATGTCACTTAAAAAAAAAAAAAAAATCCACACCACTCCAGTTCAGTCCATCAATTAACATATTAAAAAAGTGAAAAGCTGCATGTTTGTGAGAAACAAATCCATCATTAAGATGCTTTTAACTGTAAACCGTTGCTTCCGGCTAAAATACAATCTACTATACTATCCATAACATTGCTTTCTCCAGTGAAAAAGTCATCTTTTCTGAATCAAGCACAGATCAAGCACCGTTTACAGGCGAAAACAGTCCAAAATAGTTTTTGGACTATAGGATTTTGATGTGAGAGGACAACAGGGGATGGACTTTTTCCACTAGAGAAAGCATTATTATAGTTTATCGACTTGTATTTTGGCCAGAAGTGACGGTTTAAAGTTAAAATGCTTTAATGATGGATTTGTTTCTTACAAATGCGCAGCTTTTCACTTCACAAGTCATTAATTGGTGGACTGAAGTCGTGTGGATTATTGAGATGTTTTTATCAGCTGTTTGGACTCTCATTCTGACGGCACCCATTCACTGCAGAGGAACCAATGGTGAGCAAGTGATATAATGATACATTTCTCAGATAAAGAAACAAACTCATCTACATCCTGGATGGCCTGAGGGTGGGTAAAGATTTAATTTTTTTGGTGAACTATTCCTTTCATTTAGCATTTAGAAACAGATAGTGATTACAACTCATAATTAACCATGATTTGCTGCCTGTTCTGGCAATTAACATTCTTTAATTTATATATATTTTTTTGTATGTTGAAGAAACGTTAAATGGGTGGTAATAAGCAACTAAATGACATAATAAAGGTGTAATAAAAATGACAGAGAGATTACATAAGGGAACAGGTCAAATGAAAATGCGTGTTGGTACCCAGGATACGGCGGAGGTGGAGCATCATGTGGTCCACGGATGGCAATAGCCTGTTCATAAGAAGGTAAACCATGAGCATCTGGGCTGGAATCTGAGCCTGTGTGAGGAATAGGATGCAGAGAGACCTCCTCCAGTCTCCGGATTATCACAGAGGCATTGCTTCGGGTGGATCGGCGTCTGATGGAGCTAAATTTAAAAGGCAAAACATTGCAATCAGTCTCTCCAGATCCTACAGCAAATGACAAACTCTTAAGATAATTCTCTCAAACATAGAGAATGTGCTTCACACATCTCATCATGAAGCCTTACCCCCGGAAGCCATGGTCTTTATTCCTCCCCTGGCAGAAGTACCAGATAACGAGGCCAACTATAACAATAAAGACTCCAGCGGAGATAATGCCCACCAGCAATGTTGTTACATCAACTTTTGATTGGGATTCACCCTTATCTATGAATACAGGTGGAAATAAGTTATCAAATAATAAAGTTATCAAAAATCTAAAAATAAAATACATTTAAAATAACATTTTTATTTGATGCGTATTATTTTAATATCTGACAGTGCTGACAAGTTAGTTTTTTTTAAAGACACCTCTTATGCATTCATTTGATCAAAAATACAATAAAAACAGTAATACTTTGAAATATTATTACAGTTAAGAACTGTTTTCTATTTGAATATACTATATCATAAAATGTAAATTATTCCCGTGATGTCAAAACTGAAATTTCGGCAACCATTACTCCAGTATTGATCCTTCACAAATCATTTTAATATGCTGATTTGGTGCAATTATTATTAATTATCATTGGTGCTCAATTATTAATAATGTTTCTTATTATAATTTAAAAACAGTTTTCCCCCTTTAATATGTTGAGGAAACAGTGATACATTTTTTTCAGGATTCTTTGATGAATAGAAAGTACAAAAGAACGGCGTTTATATTTTGAAGTATACATCTTTTGAAACAATATAAATTATAATCAATTATATATCAATTTTATGCATCTTTGCTGAATAAAAGTATAAATTTTTCTTAATCTTAATAATCTTACTGTGTATTGTCACACATGCATGTTTCTTATATCAAACAATTCTTGTCTGTCCATTAAGGTGAAAAAATTACAATTGACACTAGTCTCATGTACTCATTCATAGAAAAAAATTCTCAGATTGTGCTTGTCTTTGCTAACCAAACGTTCAGCTTTGTATGCTAAAGAGAGAAAGAGCTAATGTGCAAACAGACCCTAGCAAGGCTGCAGCACACAGTTACTGTAACATTCATCAAGACACTGTCCTTGTAGATAAAAAAAATGATATACCCCTATATTAAAAATGTGTTGGCCTCCTGGTCCACAACAAACACTACACGGCACCAGTAAATATGTCAAATGTGACTGAAAATAAAGTGTCATCCAATAATCAAAGGTTATATATATATATATGTTGAATCAGAGATAGAGATGACCGACTTAGACAAAACATAATTTGATAGAAATATAAAATACATCTGAACATAACCCTAAAAAATACAATGAACTAAAGTAATGGATATCATTAACATCTCATAAACATACTCTTATCACATCCTATCTTAGATCATGATAGGATTTTAATAGGAGATTGTGCTTCATTGTTGTGTTTAAAAACAAAATATATTTAAAAGCATTGCCCACCTTTACTGTCTTGATCTGCTGGTATTTGAAGGGTTTTTCTCACACAAGCACAGTGTCCACATACAGTGAAATGACACAGCAGGAGGACAAATATAAGCATTTCTAGTCAACTGCGGGGGAAAAGGACAAAAATTCGGGCTACTCAACGACAAGGAACGACAGACTGAATTCCACAAACACACACACACACACACACACCCATACTGTGTTCTTTCAGAAGTTGAAATTCCAGTAAACCAGTCCAGTTACAATTGTTTCAGTAGTTTCCGTTGGTGTTAGTTTTAACTCGAATAAGTCAAATTCGATTTTAATAGCAAAAAGGCCTCAGCTTTGATGGTCGAAATCGAAAGAATGTGAAGGAAGATATCAAATGACTTACCTTTGAATATTAGTTTATATTTCCAGAGTTAAGAGTTCAACTTTACTTAATTTCCAGAGAGCACCTGAAGACATTCATAGTTTGGACGAAATGCCATTTGTTGTGTTCCAGGAAATGGGAGTTTCTGTTTACAACTCAAAACCTGTTGAGTTGAGAAACACCTGCTCAGAGTCAGACCTGACAAATCGATCGTCTTACCTGGAGTGAGAGAAGAACGAGAACAAGTGCCGATTTCACGGAACCTACTATGGCGAAGGATGAGCTCATGAATATTTATGAAGTTTCATGACGTTAGCCCAGTACGCCTACAGTTTGCCGAAAGGCAGGCGTTGTGAGCGAATTCCAAAGCTTTTCAAACTTATGTTAACAAAAAAAAAAAACCCTCACGTCACTGTATGCTCTCATAACAAGTCAAAGAATATTGAGTAATTTTGGCTTCGACATAGTAGGATTCTTAATTTATTCCCAAGCGAAACTGGCTGTATGGATGCTCTCTGTCACAAATGAGGGAAAGGAGGTTTACTTGAACATTTTCACATCTATCCTGTCAGTGCTAAACATGCCAGAGAGGCCAGAGGTGCAGAGCCCACAGCTCGGGCTGGGGGTGCCATATCGTTGTGTTTGTCTCAGGGGGATGGGCCACGGGGCTGCTAGAAGCAGCTGAGACAGCTCTGCGAACCAGTGTTGGGTCCTCCAGAGCGGGGCCACCAACAGAACCTTGTGTTTCCGCTCCTTGATTCGCCTGATTACCTGTGGGATCAGGGCGATTGGGGGAAAAGCGTAAAGGAGGAGGTTGGGCCAGTCGTGGGCCAACGTTTCCTTGTCCTTCGAAAAGTAAATTGGGCAGTGAGAGTTGTCTTCTGAGGCGAAGAGGTCGACCTCTGCCTTGCCAAAGATCTCCCAGATTCTTTGAACCGTATGTGGGTGGAGCATCCACTCTTCTGAGGGGATGTTGCTCCGAGATAGCATGTCTGCTCCTTGGTTCAACCTGCCCGACACACCCGTGTTGGAAGCGTCTGTCGAGACCACCTTCCTTCTGCAGAGCATTGCCTGGAGTACGCCACGTTGCATCCACCGAGTCTTTCCAAGGTGCCAGAGCTGCTACGCAGGCCCGGTCCACCTTGACACGAAGGCGTCCGAGACGCCAGGCGTGGGACGGAACTCGCGGTTTCAACCAGCACTGAAGGGGCCGCATGCGAAGCAGGCCTGAAGTACCGGAGATGCGGAGGCCATGAGGCCCAGCATCTTCTGAAACGCCTTGAGAGGGCGAGGGGCTCCAACTTTGAATGAGGCCACGAGCTGCTGAATAGCCAGTGCACGTTCTGGCGCGACTACTGCCCTCATTCGGGCTGAGTCGAGAACTGTTCCCAGGCTGAGGAAGCCTGACTCGCTCTGAGCTGGAGGAACCGTTTCTATGGCTCCTATCGCCAGCAAATTCATCACCTCGGAGCGCAGGACGTGTGCGTCTTTGCTCTAAACCGAGGTGGGAACCACGCCGCTGAATCACGGGGGTCTTCGAGCAAATTGCAGTGAATAACCTCGTTTTATTATCCCCAAAACCCAGTCTGGCACTCCGGGGATGGCCTGCCAGGCCTCAGCCCGCATGACAAGTTGTTGGATTAATTCGAGTAGCAGATTGCCGTATGGGGACCCCACACTCAGAAGAGGAATTTTGCTCTCTTTTGAAAATGCTTTCAAAAAATGCTTCGCAAGACTTAATGTTCTCATAGCGAGAGCGTGCACGCTACCTCAACGTGGGCGTGGCCCAGACGCATCCAATTTGAAGCTGTCAGTGATATTAATCATTAGTGACAGCATTCTCTTTTAATCCGCCTAAAAAGATCAAACCACTCATTAGCCATGAGGCCCAGCATCTTCTGAAACGCCTTGAGAGGGCGAGGGGCTCCAACTTTGAATGAGGCCACGAGCTGCTGAATGGCCAGTGCACGTTCTGGTGCGACTACTGCCCTCATTCGGGCTGAGTCGAGAACTGTTCCCAAGAACGAGATCTGTTGGCTGGGGGACAGCGTGCTCTTGGCAAAATTGACCCTGAGTCCCAGGCATTCTGAGTGGCTGAGGAGGAAGGATCTGTGAAATAGTAGCTCAACCTCTGACTGGGCCAAGATGAGCCAGTCATCGAGGTAATTCAAAATGCGGATTCCCATCTGTCTCAGCATGCTTCGCAAGACTTAATGTTCTCATAGCGAGAGCGTGCACGCTACCTCAACGTGGGCGTGGCCCAGACGCATCCAATTTGAAGCTGTCAGTGATATTAATCATTAGTGACAGCATTCTCTTTTAATCCGCCTAAAAATATCAAACCACTCATTAGAAGAAGAGTACTGATGATCTTTGTGTAAACACTCAGGTAGATCAAAAGTGCTGCGCGCATTTTCTCAGATCCGCTCGTAGTGGACGAGGGGAGGGGCGGGTCGATCTGTCTCAGCGAGCGCAGCCTCAGAGCGAGAGCATTCCGTCTCAGTGAAGTGCAGTCTCTGCGTGGGGGCTACCCAGACAGGCAACGCACTCACTGCCCTTCTGCATCATGCAAGATTCTGTGCATGAGCCACACTCGCAGCGCGACATTTGCAACAACATCGCTAGAAATTTTCTCTTTTAGAACTTACCTCTTAGAAATAAGCTCTTTTAGGCTCGTCGGATGGCGGCAGGGGATCAGCTGGGACCGCTGCTGCTGCGACGCTGAAGGCGGCGGAGAAGCGGCGAATCGGCCGAGCAGAGGGTTGCTGGTTCAGCTTGATCCGCTGCGAAGGTGATTCTACGGCGAGAGGCTTCGAGTCTCGTAGATCAGAGAAGAACTTAGTCGTCGCTGAAGGAGAAGAAATCTGAGGATCCTATGGCGAAGTGTACGCTTATATAGCCAGATGCCCCACCGAGCCATTGGTTCATTTTTAATAATACACTGCACGAACCAATGGCCGTGCAGTTACACTGCATGATTGAAAAAGGCTTCAGTATTCGGAGAAAAAGGAGTTTTCCCCAAAGCGTCTTAGCAGACGCAGTACGAGTGAAGTATCGATAGGGAACAAAGACAGCAGACGGGCTGAATGAGACACAGATTCACTCTCTGACAGCAGGTGGCGCTTATGGAACAGCAGTGATACAGCGTTTCCTGGGTTATGGCTGTAAACAAAGCAGCGCTGCGCTTATGAACACTACTGTAATATGCATTATACAGAGACGAGATGAAAAGAAAATATCATCTAAACTTTTCTACAGATAGTCAGATAGTTTCCCTCAGAGATTCATTCATATAAACTCCCACCCCCAAATGTAACATATCAACCGATTTTAATCGTCACATATTTGTATCGATTTTCGTTACATCCCTATTCATGATGTTTGTGATTTCTGTAATGCTGAAGACAATTTTGACTGTAATTTTATTTTTTGTAAATATGTTTTCACCACTGTGAATGTTAATCAGACCAGTACCAGTATAATCAGAAAGACATTATTATATTTTATGAAAACAAAAGAGACAAGGATCTTGCATATATTAACCTTTTAGTTTGCAACAATGAATATACTATTAAAAATTATATATATGAAAAATTAAAGGGATAGTTCACCCAAAAATAATCATTACTCACCCTCAAGTTGCTACAAACCTTTATGACTTTCTTTCTTCTTTTGAACATAAAAGAAGATATTTTGAAGAATAAGATTAACCAAACAGTTGATGGACCCCATTGGCTTCCACAGTATGGAAAAAAAGATAGCTACAATAGAAGTCAACAGGGACCATCAACACTTTGGTTACACACATTCTTCGAAATATCTCCTTTCATGTTCCACAGAAGAAAGAAATTCATACAGGTTTGGAACAGCTTGAGGGTAAGTAAATGATAACAGATTTTATTTTCCTGGGTGAACTATCCCTAAAGCATTTCAGCCACAGGTGGATGTTACTTTCATGAACCACTAGATGGCACTGAAAACTTGCTGTCCACAGTTCTAGTGGTTGAAAGCTTTGAGCAAATGTTACATTTAATTTTCATAATCTTGTGATAATGAATCAAAACATTTCATAAAACGAAATGGAAAAGGTAACACAAAATATTAAACCATTTTTTAACGAGCAACAATTAATGAATTTTATAAAATTATATTTAAAACACACGTGACAGCTTGCCCCAACATCGCATTTATGAAAAACATTATTTCTGAAAACAACTTTTGACCTTTATTTTATAGTTTACTTTTGTCTGAATCAGTGTTATTTTAATATCACTGAGATACTATTATAGGTTTTTATAAATGTTTTGAATTATTTTTTATTTTCATATTTTTGGTTTTCATTTTAATTTTAGTTCATATTTTAGTAATTTTGTTGTGAGTCTTTGTAATTTTTATTAGTTTTAATTTTTATAAAAACATGTTTTAAGTAATGGTAATGTTTTATGGTTTTGGTATCAGTTAACTATAATAACGATAATGTGCATATGTTTGGAGGACAGAATTCACAAAAAAAAAACAACAACAAAAAAAAAACACTATATTTGAAACCGACACTATAAAGAAAACCTTATATATACTGAGAAAAATTACAATTTGATTTGCCAGTCTCTAGCTGACATCTAAAATTTAGATTGTAAAATGGATTTTTTTTTTTTTGCTGTGTTAGTACTATCCCATAGTAGACAGAGGCAATCGTTTTGATGTGAGTGCTACAGGCTTGTACTAATGACATATTCATTGTCAGGAGACTAAAGCCCTGGCTTTGAGCCTTGAGGAGTGCAGGATATAATTACAGACTGCATGTTTGTAATTAACCATGTTTGTTATTTCTAGTCCAAACGATTCTCAAGAGCATTGTTAAATGTACAGAAGCACGTGTCTTTAACCATAAAAACATTCACCAGAACCATATGTTCATGTCAACTATGAAACATCAACAAGGCTCTCAATGCATTACCATGCAGCTGATAAGATGACTTCATGCTCCATGGAGACCACAAAAAATAAATACATTTTTATTAATATCTTGAACATACCAAACAGCACAGACAAACCTCATCACTTTATAACCTGATTACCTCATATCTATGCTTTCTGGGGAAGGCAACTCCTCCCAGATGATCTCCAGCCAGGAAAAGTCCCCAGTTTAACAGCAGTGATGTATTTGTGCTCCTCCTGGAGACTGGTGCTAATTGAACAGTAATAGGCTGCACTATTTCAGCAGGGGTCTGGACACTGTTGCAGCAGCATACTATGGCAAGCCGTTTTAACATCTATAAAACCTACTAGTATCTATTTTGATGCTAAAAGTTCTTATTTAATTATTTTCTCTCTTTATTAATTTTTTTAGATAACTAGTATATATTCGATTAAGTATAGCTACTAGTACTTAGCTGCTAGTGCTTATTCTTTAGCTACTAGTACTTATTTATTAGATACTAGTTCGTATTTATTAGATACTAGTATTTATTTCAGTAGTGACTAGTAACTATTCTACTGTTACTAGTAACACATTTCAAATGTTTACCATTGAATTCTATGGGTATCTGTCATTCAGATATCAACTATTCAGTTCAACTATTCAGTATGTATTCCAATGGTGACTAGTATGTTTTTAACATATTACTAATAGGTATTCATTAGATACTAGTACGTATTTATTAAATACTATTACTTTTCATTAAATACTTGTAGATCCTAATAGTTATTCATTACTAGAACTTATTTATTAGACACTAGCACCTTTTGTAATTCTTACTAGTAATAAATCTAATTATACTAACTGCTTTTTTACTCGACTTATGTTATGTACTAGTCAGAATAGCCACTGTTGTGTTCGATTAAAAATCTTACCAGTAACATTTGGAATAAGTAGTACTAGTATCTAATACATGTGTACAAGTATCTATTGAATAAACACTAGTATCTAATAATAAAAATAGCATCTAATGAATGAATACTAATATGTAATAAATACATACTAATAAATAAATATCTATTTAATAGGTGCAAGTATTTAAATAATAAATACTAGTATCTAATGATTAAGTATCTAATAATAGGTACAAGTATCTAAAGAAATTTAGTACCTAAGGTATAACATAAAAATATGTACTAGTCGCAATTGGAATACATATTCAAACCTGAATAGTTATCTGAATGACAGATGCCCATAAAAATGTGAAATGTGTTACTAGTAACAACAGAATAGTTACTAGTCACTACTGAAATAAGTAGGCTACTACAGTAGTATCTATTTGATATGTACAAGTATTGAATGAATGAGTATTATCATCTATTTAATAAGTAGTATCTAATGAATAAGTACTATATCTAAAAAATAAGTACTAGTATCTATTTATTAGGTACTAGTAGCTAATGAATGAGTACCAGTAATAAGCAGTGTTGGGGGTAACGCATTACAAGTAACGCGAGTTAAAAAAAACTTTCCCCAACACTTGTAATAAAACCAAACTATCTAATGAATAAGTACTAGAATCTTTTAAAAAGTACTAGTATAAAGAATAAGCAGTAGTAGTCAACAAATAAGTACTAGTACCTAATGGAATAGATAGCTGAAAAAATGAGTAGTAGCATGAAAATAGAGGTGCCCCAGGGTAAAAGGCGCCTTTGATTTTATTTTCCTCTAAACCACTAGATGGCACAAAAATTTTTCAAGATGCACATGCAAATTTGTCGATCCTTGATGCGGGCAGCAGCGCAAAGTTGATTCTGTGCTAATTTGATCTAATATTTGATGTTTTTAAAAATGTTGTAGATTTACGTAGCAAATGCGAATCGCTAAAATTATTGAATATATTTTGAGACAAAGGTCTTCTTAATGAAGTTTTTTTTAAGGTCTTCTTAATCAGTTTGGTTTAAGGTAATTAAAGCAACAGTTTTTCAATAACGGAAGAATATGTAAAAGTATGGTATTTGGGGTAAACAGCACCCCTGCTGTTGGGGTGAAAGGCACAATTATTAACATGATAATAAATAGCTGGCTGACTTTTCCGATTGTTGACATGACATGCTTAGATTCAGATGGCAAATAATAAATATCATATATTAAGTTAGGTGTCCACCTTAGAGATAATCACCATATTTTATAATGAAATCATCATATTTAAAAATAGGATATTAATCATATCATATAATAAAATGTCATTTGTTGGTACTACTGTAAATCTATATTACATTATTATGGGATCTCCTTCAATGCCTTCAAAATCTTTACTTTTTAAAATAATTTTGTTTCTCTTTAAAAAATTTTTTTTTATATTAATATATTTTAATGACAGTATATTTATTGAACAAAAAATAATTATTTTATTTATCAAAATAAGCTGAAAATAGTAAAAACTTAGCTGAGTGACAAAGTGATTGTTTTGAACAAGTATTAACATAGACATTATTATAAACATTATTTTAGCTAAAGTATTTGTATCAATACTGCGTGCCTTTTGCCCCATGCTGGTGAGCCTTTTACCCCGTGTGTGGGGTAAAATGTCCCCCTTGCCACCTCATTTATAAGATTTTTAAACAAAATAAACCACTTGTATGATTTATTTTCAAACAACAGTTGGCTGGTCCCAGTATAGGTCATAAACCCCACCCTCTCCATGTAATCTAATGGGACATGAGACAAACGAAATAATTACATTTCACTTCAAATACATTTTTTCCAAAGATGGCTTTTGTCATTTGATGTAGATTTTATCACGCTGATGTAAGTTCAAGTGTTCGTTTTTTAAATAATTTTGGTTTTAGTTAGTTAAGTGATGCTATAAAAACGGGAGCGTGACGTCATGATTGACAGCTGAGACCGACAGCTTCTCGAGTGAACTGAGGCGCCAACTGACTTTTTCGGGATCTTTAGGAGGATATTGGAGTTGTATTTACCTTATTTTAACACAATCCTCTCAGCAGACAAAAATTGGAGCAGTCAGGCTAGTTAAAACGGCGTGTGCTTGCTATCCATTCTGCGGGAGAGTGGGTGGCGGCTCCACTTCGCTCGCTACTGCACAGACTCTGGTCGCGAGTTCTCTACTGCGCAGACTCTGGTCCCAAATCAGCACAATATGGCCGCGCCCTGTTGGGACAATGGCGGCTTCACTTTTCTTCAATGGAAGAGATTGAAGGTGCATCGTCCATCTTTTTTTTTTTTTTACAGTCTATGGTTGTACCCTACCAGTACGTTTTAAGGATTAAATGTTAAGACGGCTTGCCATAAACGGCCCGCTAGACTGAACGCTGAGGCAGTTTAGCAGCGTCTGTCCGCACCGGACCTGGCAGAGAGCTGATATAAAAGAGTCACATTCCTGTCTTTATCTGCTGTGTAAGACCAGACGACGTTGAACTCGTCAAAACCCCGGAGGATTTTAAACATGCGCTCTACTCTGAATGAATAATGATAGATAACTGGGGTCTGCTGCTGGAAATGCGATAATTTCTCTACAAATGGGAAATACCTCCTGCTAGGTTGCTGGATTCGTGTTTTATAGTGTCGGAAGTATGCCAAGTTTACAAACGCGCGCTGAGGAAAAGATTTATTCTGTTTATTTTGCTCTGAAATTAAGATATCGACTTTCATCAGCTTTGGCAAAGCATTTTAAGCTCAGCAGAAAACTATCACCCAACTATTACTCAAATGCCTGCAGGCTATTTATTAAAAACAAACAGGTTATCACACAGAAAGTTATGAAATATCAAATATGTACAGAGAGCCCCCCAAAAAGGGAACTGGAAACTTTAGAACTAGAAAAAGTCTGAAGGTCATTGAATTACATAACAAAATATCAAACCAAGTGGACTTTATTTTAAAGAAATATCACAAGCAAAGCGTTTTGCAAAAATAAGTTTGTTATAGGAAGTTTTGATCATATATGGCATACAATCTCATCTTAGCATATTTAATAAATGACTTCACTCTTCAATTTGGTCATTTCATCTGAATATCAACATTTGTGAGACTTAAGTCACTCAGTTTTGATGTTAATTTAGCTTATTTTTGTGTCTCTGGAAATTTCTGGACACAATAATGTTTTTAGATTTGTGGAGAAAAACAAGTATTTTGAAGTGAAAATATAAAATTAGATCATGGGGTAAGATGCCCCAGCCACCTCCTCCTGGATGTTATAATTTATTTATTTTAATATTATTAATTGTAATTAATGGGTTATTATTCAAAAGTTATATGTGCATTTCAGAAGGCTACATAGTCTTCATTATTCATATAAACCTATAGGCTATTCAATGAAATCATTTAATTTGAATTCAGTGTTATGACATATTTTCAGTTTATAACACACTGGTTGATGCATCGTCATCCTAAAATACCTTTATATAATAAATATAAAGTTACAATTTAAAAATGTAAAAGCTAAAAAAATAAAAAAATTTTTTTTAAGTAAATGCACATTGTTTCCCCCCTTTATGTAGTTAAATATTAGTGGATCATGTTAAGTAAATGTAATGTCCTACTACACCTGTGTGAACTTGAGGAAAACTGACTTCATACATCCACTAATGCAATGAAATTCATTTTTAAGTGTGTCTTAAGTGCCCGAATACTTTGTGGGGCCACCGTATCACCAGAGATAAGAAACAGCTACGACTTCTCTCAGTGCAGAAATATGATTCACTCTCTGATAAAACGGGGTCATGAAATGGACACAGTGGATAGAGAAAAGGAGACATAACTGTTAAATCTCACACAACACATCGTTCAGCGTCAAAATCAACTGTGCTGAAAATGCTGAAGCCAACTTATATGTCGTCATGCAACTATTAACATGCCAAAAGGATTAAAAAATGTCTATCATAATCCTCTCATTTCCAGAGTTCATCTTTGTCCTGCTAAATAAAGGCACATTGTGGTTCAATCCAGTGCCTCTCTTTCACTTCCAGTTTCACCTTCATCATTCACATCTCTTCAGCCTTTGACACTCAATGGCTGTCTGAAATAGCATACTCTTTGAGTACATACTTCTTTAGAATAAGTAATTACTTTGTGATGGTTAAAAAAAGTGTGTTCTATATAGTATGAATGTAATCCGAACATACGTTCGTCATGCTGTCATTGTCATGTGATCTACCAGTTGCATTGCTTCACTGCCATTAAATACAACTGTTAATATTAATAGGAAAATTTCACATCCATAAAATGAAATGGTCTGACTCCAAACCATTTTTTCTCTATTTAAAAATGACTTCCAGCTTTACTGTAGTGTTTCTTTAAGAGTGATAAAACATCAATGGACCCTGAAGGGGGTTCGTTTCACAATAATGACCGCCTGACTGTCCATTATCCTTTATACAGCACTGACAGTGAAGCAGAAACATGATGGTCTTCATGGGTGTTTTATTGGATGTACATAAAAACAGAAGCAGCTGTGTCAGGCAGTGGGAGAGAGCGTCTGAAGGCTGCTCTTCACGGTAGCCAGATTCTGTTTCCAGGAGCACAGTGTGTCATGCAGCTGCTGCCACTGCTGTTTGCCAAAGGTGCGGTGTGTGCTGTGGCTACAGGAAGCAAGAGAGAAGCCAATCATGTCAGCATGGGCAGATTTTCCAAACACAACCCTTACTACTACTGCTTACTAACTTAGTGGATTTGTGTGTTTTCAATTTGTCTGAAATTGAAATTGGGAAATGACTTACCTCACTACAACCTTCCGCTGTGTCTGGTCGATCTTGCAATAAACCATTTTGGTCCGAACAGCTAGAAATTCACAGGAAAACACAATAAGTATGTGCTGTTGTACAAAAACATGGACGCAAAGCTTTTTTAACGTTCAATTTACAGAAACGGTAGAATTTAGGTTTAAGGTTATACTTTATTGTCTCAGTCAGGGAAACTTGACTCAGAACACAGCAGCCGAATACATAAATTACCACATACAGACATAACATGTAATGACAAAACAGTTACGTTTAAAATATGTGACCCTGGACCACAAAACCAGTCTTAAGTCGCTGGGGTATATTTGTAGCAATAGCCAAAAATACATTGTATGGGTCAAAATTATTGATTTTTCATTTTATGCCAAAAATCATTAGGATATTAAGTAAAGATCATGATCCATTAAGATATTTTTTAAATAGTCTGCAAAAGGACTGCAGAGCTGTACCGTCAATGACGAAGGCCTCCACATCTTCAGCACCGATCTGCAGTTCCTGCTGCATGGTGTCGAACGAGATCTCCTTTATCTCTACTGCCATGCCCATGAACGTCAACAGCCTCATTTTTGCCATGTTCTGCTCATGAGACAAACCTGAAAACACAACATTAAACATTCAATATTCAAGTTGATCTTCAAAGCAACATTACGCCACTGGACTGTGCTTTAAACAAGTCACATAATGACACTGCATATAGCAAAAAATAAATAAATAAATATATATTTATAATATATAAATATAATATATTTAATTTTTAAAAAATAGTTTGAAATTTTACAGTAGCACATTGGATTTTTTATTTTAAAACATTTTGATACATTTATAAATGTATTCACTTTTTTAATATATTGCAAAAATTACATTCCCTGGCATTATGAATAACAAAGGAAATTAAACTATATATTTAAATATTCATAAAAATAAGCATATTTTATAGACACTGACTTTAGGCAATTAATAGTCTTTTTAATAATCAATATTTTTTTTAATTATAATTTACAAAGCTTCTGACGGAGAGAAAAAAAAAAAGGGAAAAATATGCTGAAAAATTGAGCAGTCACTGTTGCACTCTATTAAGATGTTATTGGATGTAGGTGAAGAAGATGCTGACGTAGACCATAAATATTTCACCCTCTCAACAGAAAATCTGTTTATGTTAATTAAAAAAAGAATCAAAATGAGAAGGTCAGTGAGCCGTTTCCTTTAGGGTTCAGAGGGAGGCGCAGCGGGTGAACAGCTCACTGTTAGATCAACACTTCTTCAGGACTGGTCTGAATTGGCTGTCGCTGGTCAATGGCAGGGAGGATCCTGCTCTAATTAACGTCTGCCTTTTAAAAGAACCAAAACTGCTGAGACTCAAATTCCACCGGCCCAGTGACACCACAGATAACAGACACGCGTGTGAGCCTGTGCTCAAAACTCCAGTGCATTTAAAAACAAATAAAAGATGAGCAGCAATTTAGAGAAAACAAGCAACATTTTATTAAATGTTATTTTAAATATGATGCAACACTCTTCCATGCTAATTAACAACAGCTTTAAAAGTTACAGTTATACTAGATAAACCACAGTACAAAATAAAAGCCTTTTTCTTTTATACAAATTTAAAAAATGGTTGAATAGAACAAGATAAAACTATACAAGTAATAATGTAACAAAATATTAAATATTAATAAATAATGCATATGCTTGTTTGGTGCATAATGGTAGATCTTCATTTGATATTAACAACATGTGTATAATAAGCATATAAATGTGTTATAATTATTGTTTAATCTATCTATATATAAAATTGCTATAATATTAATACTATTAATATTTCTAATTCATACAGCATTGTAAGGTATCAAAACTAAGATAAGCGGATAGTGAAAAGTTGATTTTTTTCTTCTTCATTATTATAAAAGTGGTTCAATCTAATTAAATCTCAACATTGTGTACTTTGGATTTTTGTATATTAGAGTGTCATGGTCATGACTGAACCATGTAAAGATGTTCAGACTGTACTCACCGAGAGACTCAATGAAGTCTTTGTTGCTCTGGTAAAACTTCACATACGCAGCAAGCTTTGCACTGACAAAGATAGTCAAGAGCTGGAAGGAGAAAGAAGCATTTTAGTCAGAGAGTTTTTGAAAACAACTTAAAGGGTTAGTTCACCCAAAAATGAAAATTAGCCCATGAATTACTCACCCTCAAGTCATCCTATGTGTATATGACTTTCTTCTTTCAGACGAATCCAGTCGGGAGTTATATTAAAAATGGTCTTTGATCTTTCAAGCTGTTTAATGCCACGCAGCGGGTGTTGCATGCGTCAGTCCAAAAGAAGTTTAATAAAAAGCACCCATCCATAAAAAAAAAGTGTCTCACACGGCTCCGGGGGGTGAACAAAGGCCTCCTGTGGCGAATCGATGCGTTTTTGTAAGAAAAATATCCATATTCAAAACAATAATCACTTGAATGTAGCTTGCGCCAACAGTTGTACACAGAAGCAGTTCCGGGCGGATGACGTATGAGTTCAGCGTTGCGCATGCGCCGCTCAGAAGTGACGAACACGGAAGCGCAGGGGAGAGATCAAAACAAAACACTGGTTATTTATTAGAAGTACAAAGCAAGAATTTGTAAAGAAGAATGTCGGAGGATTTCGATATAAGCCAGGAGGAGACTGGTTTTCCTTTGCTAAAGTAAGGATTTCATTTTGGGTGAACTAACCCTTTAAAGTCTGTTTTCGTTTATATTATATAATATATTTTCTTACATCGTGGATGAGTTCTCCCTCCAGGAAACGCACTGGTTTCAAAGCCAGGAGATGGTCGAACAGATAGCTGTTTGGGTCTTTCAGGGCACGGACGATGCACCTGGGAGAGCAGAGCGGAGGTGTAAATCACTAAGACAGACAACAGGAGATCAAAACTGAGAACTGACGAGAGAAGGTCATACCTGTGCGCATCCACTCGGGCTTGTGAAGCATTGTCCTCTGTGTAACTGCCCAGTAACTCCACCATCACTTTGGCTGCAGCTTCACTGAAAGACAAGAGTGTAAAGGTCAAATAAGCAAAAACCACAAGCTGACCTAAAACACAAAGGGGTAGGTACCTCTTCTTACAGTCGACCAGCGCTTCATACACCAGACGGAGCAAAGTGTGTTTCTTCTCTGTATCTAGATTCCAGTCTGTGATCCACTTGCGCACCTGCACAGAACACAACATCAATCATACTGGAAATTGTTTCCTAATTACATAAATACGAAGAGAAACGAGCAGTTTGAGGGTTAAAGCTAATGTTGGCTATTCAGGTTAATCTCACAAAGGCTTAATTTTTCACTTTGTGTTAATTATGAAGTGAAATATGAGCTGGACATTTCTTGGTTGTTTTTGTGAGACTCACTTAAATATCTTGGGATGCATTTTAAAAGCAGGAAAGGAAATACTATGATTATTTTTGACATTGCGCTGATGTCCGCACCTGGTCCAGGTCTGTAGGTATGAACGAAATGGCATTGCAGGTGGCCGCCACTTTAATCAGACTGCAGTACACAGTGTGCCTCACCGGTGTGTTCTCATCCATACCATGGAACAGATTGCTCAAGCTAAAACGAAGAGTTTAATTAAAACAACTACACAAGGCGAGAAAAAAAGAGATTCAGTTCAACAATACAGTGAAAGCACTCACAGCTGCATCCTGAGAGAGGGCCGTTCACCCTCACGAAACTTCACCAGCTTCTCACATAAACTCTCAATGAGAGCTTCCTGTTTCTCCGTCTCCAGAATCAGCAACAGGGAGACGATGCTATTCATCACACTCTCCACATCTGCAGAGGAACACAAGAGCGCTTTTGAAAATGTTCTTGTAAATCTTCGCATGATACAGAAGTTCGGGATCAGTAAGATCTTTAATGTGTTTTACAGAAGTCTCTTTTGCTCATCATGCATCATTTATTTAACCAAAAATACAGAAAAAACAGTAATATTGTAAAATATTATTACCATTTAAAATCATGGTTTTCTATTTTAATATACTTCAAAATCTAATTTATTTCTGTGATGCAAAGCTGAATTTTCATCAGCTATTACGACAGTCTTCAGTGTCACATGATCCTTCAGAAATCATTCTAATATGCTGATTTATTATCAATGGTGGAAACAGTTGTGCTGCTTAATATTTTTTTGGAACCTTTGATACTTTTTTCAGGATTATTTTGTGTTTACTTAAAATATAATTTTTTATCAATTTAACATCCTCGCTGAATAAAAGCATTCATTTCTTTCCAAAAAAAAAAAAAGACAGAAAAAAATACTGACCCCAAGCTTTTAAACGGTAGTGTATACTGTTAAAAAAAGATTTCTATTTTGAATAAATGCTGTTCTTTTTAACTTTATATTAATCAAAGAATCCTGGAAAAATTATGACAGGTTCCAAAAAAAATAAAAATATGAAGCAGCACAACAGTTTCCTACATTGATATTAAATCAGCATATTAGGATGATTTCTGAAGATCATGTGACACTGAAGACTGGAGTAATGACGCTGAAAATACAGCTTTGTATCACAGAAATTAATTATTTTAAAATTCAATAATATTTCCCAATATTACTATTTTTTTCCTGCATTTCTGATCAAATAAATGCAGCTATGATGAGCAGAAGAGACTTCTTTTAAAGGGGTCATATGATGCGATTTCAAGTTTTCCTTTCTCTTTGGAGTGTTACAAGCTGATTGTGCATAGATAAGATCCCTGAAGTTGCAAAGACTAAAGTCTCAAAACCAAAGAGATATTCTTTATCAAAGTTAAGACTCTGCCACGCCCCCCTAAAACGGCTCGTTCTAACACGCCCCCACATATCTACCTCACTAATTACAAATCTTACTGATCCCAATCTTTTGAACAGCAGTGTACATGCTTTAAAGCTCAAACTTCAGTTATGTCATACCTTTGTCATCGTCTTTGAGGCAGACATCACAGGCTTCAATGATCTGTGCCAGATCGACGTGCAGGCCTCCTTCTGAATTCTCCTCAGAGATCTCAGCTCCTTTAGCTTTCAAATAGGCCCGAAGCTCTGACGCCTACAAATGAATGACAACCAAAAAATGAAGCCAGCTCTTATAGTAACAAAATCATATTCCCAAAAAGTGACAGACACAGTAGGTTACAATCGGTGTAATATTAGTGGGTTGTGAAATGTCCGTTGTCAATAACAACAGCGGATACGAGACTATTGATTCCCAATAGCCCGCTGACATTTAAGAAACCGAGTTTCTACCGCAATGCAATCAAATAACACAGAGCCCATCTCAAAACAAGTGAAATCATACAAACGCACAAATATAATCGGTCAAGTTGATTATTACTGTACCAATTCGTTGCATTGAGGTCAGCTAAAGGCTAACAGGTGTTAGCATCTACAAGCATGCTTATGCAAAAATGCTTTTACTTTGCTGAAATACGTGTTTAATAGCGCAAAAATGCTTATGAGCTATTCAAACATACCTGATCCTCCTCCGTTACGTCAATAAACGCCGGGACACTCATTTTATTAAATATTTTAAGAGCACAGATAAGAATCCACGCTCACAGGCCGGAAGAGAATCTGTACGCTTGCCTGTGATGCTGACGTACTTCCGGGTTACAGACTTAAAGGGACCGCGAAGCTTTGCTTTTCATTGGCGCACGTTAGTGAGTTTCATATAATTAACGCAATTAAGCATATAAAACAGCTTATCGTGATTCTTTGGCTTTGGATTCTTTGGTGATTCTTTATATATATATATATTGTATATATCCTACTACTTGTTTCACTTCTGTTTCAGTTTTTATAACCATTTCTTACTATGTGTAAGTAAGTTGTTATTTTTTAGGATTACTGATAAACTACTGTCGTAGTTTACAAAAAAAAACTAACTTATTTATTTATATATATATGTATGTATGTATGTATGTATGTATGAGTACAAACATACGTTGTTTTTTTTGGTGTTTGGCTTAGTGTTATGTAAATTAAAAAAAATTTTTTTTACTGTTTTTAATTTACATTTATTTAAATTTAATTTAAATTTAGTGTTATGTTAGAATCATTATTATACTCTTATACCTTTTGTTCTTTAATATTCTGAATTGTTTTTAGCTTTATTTTTTATTTAAATGTTAAGTTTTGGAATTTTGTTGTATGCATTTGTCATTTTTATTTAAT
>NW_015654534.1:1028999-1029510 GCF_001515625.1 Sinocyclocheilus rhinocerous
TTAATAGCGCAAAAATGCTTATGAGCTATTCAAACATACCTGATCCTCCTCCGTTACGTCAATAAACGCCGGGACACTCATTTTATTAAATATTTTAAGAGCACAGATAAGAATCCACGCTCACAGGCCGGAAGAGAATCTGTACGCTTGCCTGTGATGCTGACGTACTTCCGGGTTACAGACTTAAAGGGACCGCGAAGCTTTGCTTTTCATTGGCGCACGTTAGTGAGTTTCATATAATTAACGCAATTAAGCATATAAAACAGCTTATCGTGATTCTTTGGCTTTGGATTCTTTGGTGATTCTTTATATATATATATATTGTATATATCCTACTACTTGTTTCACTTCTGTTTCAGTTTTTATAACCATTTCTTACTATGTGTAAGTAAGTTGTTATTTTTTAGGATTACTGATAAACTACTGTCGTAGTTTACAAAAAAAACCTTTGTTATTTATTTAAATTTTAGTTAAATTATGTCTGAATTTATTATGTCTGTATAGGTAGGTT
>NW_015654534.1:1029527-1066532 GCF_001515625.1 Sinocyclocheilus rhinocerous
GTTGTTTTTTTTGGTGTTTGGCTTAGTGTTATGTAAATTAAAAAAAATTTTTTTTACTGTTTTTAATTTACATTTATTTAAATTTAATTTAAATTTAGTGTTATGTTAGAATCATTATTATACTCTTATACCTTTTGTTCTTTAATATTCTGAATTGTTTTTAGCTTTATTTTTTGTTTTCATTTAAATGTTACGTTTTGAAATTTTGTTGTATATGCATTTGTCATTTTTATTTAATTTCTTTATTTTTAAAATGTGTATAAGTAGTATTTATAAAGTTTTAGCTTTTAGTTTTGGATCTGTTTTTAGTTGATTTAATACTACAATTGATTGCTTCTGTTGTCCTCATTTGTAAGCCGCTTTGGATAAAAGCGTCTGCTAAATGACTAAATAAATAAATAAATAAATATTGGTCCTTCAAATACATGATTGCATTATCAGACTGCAAACTTAATTCAATCTGCAAACAGTAATTCAGTGTCATTTTCTGTGTTTAATGCATTTCTTACATTTTTTAAAACCTTAAGGCACACATCATGCATAAATTTTTTGCAGATCCATAAGTACAGACAGGAATTACTGCCACTGAGTTCAAGCGAAAGGTACGTAAAAGCTTATGTACTCAGCATTCAACAGTTCATTCTGGGTTTAAAGTTTCACATCAGTCATCTGGCCCTAAATAAGGTCTATCTCAGTGTCTGAGTAATTCTTCCAGCATCCCGTTATCAATCTTGCAATTAAAAGATTAAAGCCAACCTGACCTTGGACACATAAAACAAATAGGGTGATGGTCTTTTAAAGTTAGATGATAGTATTACATTTCATGCGCCAGTATGGGACCACCTTGACAGTTCCTTGTGTTCCTATCCGAGGATTTATGCGTGTCCCTCAGGTCAAGGCAATACCGTTGTCCAATTCTTGGATATTTATTCCATGCTGTGTAGGTTTTCCTTACTGTTTTTCTGTAGAGAGGAGGTAGATTTAATAAACAGTAAAGCTGTCTAAATGAACGAATATACAAGTGCCCAGCTGGAGATATTGCTGATATTTAACATCATGCACAAAATAATGTTTCCTTTGCCTGGAACCTGAAAACAGACTATTCTCAAAGAGTTTGAGTCATTGTTTACCCTAAGAATGTTAGGGGCTTTTCAGAGTTATTCACTGATGTTTCTGAAATCGTTAAAAAAATGTAATTTGATGATGTTGGATCTGTGTGGTTGACCTTTGCATTGAGTCACAGGGAGCGGTCTGAGATACTGACAAACTTATATGAGTGACCTCCAAGCAATGCCAGAAAGAATGTGGGAACATTCACAGATAGAGGAAATAGCAGTGATGGACCAATGGTCACTGTATCACTTTTGTTGCATTTTCAATTTGAATGCCACTCAGCCCCTTTGTTGTGCATCACGAGGCAACTCTTATGGAACCTTTGTTTCAATATTAACAAAAATATTTTTTATTAAATTTGCTGAAATGTAATTTATTTGTACTATTATTTGTCCTGACTTCTGAAAATTTGAATAAATGTTTTTGAAGTAAACATTTTTTAGAATGCAGATAGATAGATATAGGTCGATATTTGTCAGATGGTTTGTGGGTGTGTCTATGTGAGATGAATCAACCTGATCTTAAGAGAAAATGTAAGTATTTAAAAAGGTGGAGATTTCGTATACATTTGTACAGTGTGATTTGTAAAAAAAAAAAAAATATATATATATATATGTATAGAGAGAGATTTTTAGAAAAACCTAAACATAAATTTATAAGAATTAGCCACCAATTTGCCAAAACGTAAAATCGTTTTTACTATTTTTTTTTCAACAGCTTATACAAACCATGGAATCAATTCCCATTGTCACCCATTTCTAATAAAATACTACTATTTTTTTCTACTATTTCTATTTATTTAATTATTCAATATTTATCTATGTGTATATGTTTCTGCACGTATAGTGTACAGGACATAGGAAACAAAGAAGAAACTAGATGGAGAGCTGTTCCAAATCCCACAATCTTGCAAGGTTGTTTGCGAACAATCTCTGGAACTGTGGTTTCAGAAAGCATCAAGTCATTGAATCGTTGGAACCTACGACCAAAGTTGGCCAATGCGGTGAGAAACACATTCTAGACTGACTGTACTATGGAAAGACATACACCGTGCTCCTGGATCTAATTTATGTTGACTCAATATTTATTAAAAAAATGATGAAAACACTTGAAATTCCTGACTGACTTATAATATTACTGTAAAACATCAGTTGTCAAGTGACGGGAAAGGATTCTGCATGTGTCTATGTGGGATGAACCCGTACAAATGCAACTATTATATGAAGTGCTGATTTTGGATGAATTTGTACCATGTGAATGATTTGTACGAAAACATACAATTTTCAGAAAAGTTCCACCCCTAAACCTAACCATCAATGGGGCAGATTGTATGAAAATATACGAATGAGACTGTATGAATTTATACAAATTAGCCACCAATTCACCAAAATATAAAACTGTTGCCGTGAAATGGTGATGGTTGAACATTTGAGTTCAAATCTTATAAGCTTAAAGAAACCACACTTTATAGTTCACCCAAAAATGAAAATGATGTCATTAATTACTCACCCTCATGTCGTTTCAAACCTGTAAGACCTCCGTTCATCTTCGGAACACAAATGAAGATATTTTTGATGGAATCTGAGAGCTCTCTGACCCTCCCATAGACAGCAAGGGTACTACCTCGATCAACGTCCAGAAACGTAGCAAGGAGATCGGTAAAATAATCCATGTGACATCAGGGGTTCAACCGTAATATTACAAAGCTACGAGAATACTTTTTGTGTGCAAAAAACCCCCCGACTTTATTCAACAATTTGTCTCCTCCGTGTCACCCTAGCGCCATTTTGGAGAATATCCACTGAACGCAAACAGCATATGCTGTTCTGTGTCAGCTGCGTCACACGGACATCTTAAAAATGTCTTAATTCACCCTTCCACAAATTAAGGCATTAAAAAGGTGTTAAATGCCATTAAATGTTTTACATTGCATTGCTAAAAATTAATATCATTCTTTTCTCAGTATTTTTGTGTTGTTTTCACAATACAAATATCTAAACACCCTTAAAGGGGTCATATGATGTTGCTAAAAATAACATTATTTTGTGTATTTGGTGTAATGCAATGTGTTTATGCGGTTTAAGGTTCAAAAAACACATTATTTTCCACATACTGTACATTATTGTTTCTCCTCTATGCCCCGCCTTTCTGAAACGCGTCGATTTTTACAAAGCTCATCGGCCTGAAAAGCAAGGTGTGCTGTGATTGGCCAACCACGCCTTCTTTCTTTGCGTGCACATTTGGGCGCATTATGTAAATATTTCCACATAGTGAGGTAGATATGTGGGGCGTGTTTAAACGAGGCGTTTTAGGAGGGCGTGGACCAGTCTTTACTTTTATAAAGAATATCTCTTTGGGTTTGTGACTTTAGTCTTTGTAACTTTAGGGATCTTATCTATTCACGAACAGCTTGTAACACTCCAAAGAGAAAGGAAAACTTGAAATCGCATCATATGACACCTTTAAAAACACGTACCTCCATAAAACCTGCAGAAACCCTGGTGATGAAACTTCCTACTGACATGTGTATTTCCAATGAAAAATTCTAGTATTTTTACTACTTTTTCTATTCATTTACTTTTTTAAAGATTTAATATACACATGGTTCTGCACATATAGCATACAGAATATCAGAAACTAACAAGAAACTATGCAGATGGATGGAACTATGCATTGTTCCAACTTTGCGACATTGTTTGCGATTGTTTGAACTGTGTTTTGCTGGAAGTCATTGAACTATGCTGGAAATTACAACCAAAGTTTGCTTACAATGCTTTTGACAAACACACCCTATATTGACAGTCTGATTTACACTATGTTGTCTCTTTTTGATTATTTCTTTCTGGGTTATGATGAAAATGGTTTCCTATTTAGTGTCATAGATACAAAATAGACCGTCCAGTCTCTGCTTCCCACAGTCTGTGTTACCGCCTTCCTCACCTCCCCATATCAGGACCGTTCTCCTCTGTCAGCAGGTCACTGACCTCATCAGAAAGTGCCACGCCTGAGTGAAACACACACACCGAGGGTGACTTGATTCTAGGTGCATAGAAACAGATGGGGGGCTGAACAGGAATGTGGGACAAATGCCAACTACCAAAGGGGGGAAGATGTTAGAATGCAATGAATATTACTGGAATTATTACAGTTTCCAATCTGCATCGTGCATTAGCACCACATGAGTTTTCTCTGGAAAGCGTGTGTACTGTATGTGTAAGATTGCTGTCTATAGTTAACATGTCTAAGTTAACATGTCTACATGTCTGCCAGATGACTAAAGTGACAACCCTGTTACTTAAGGGAATTGGATTGAGTGTGTTCTCTAGCTGGAAGTGTTTTATGAGTCACTGGTCATCCTGCATGAAGAAATACGGTAACATCTGTGACCTTTCTGTCATTAAGAAAGTCAAAGCAGGGCTCCAGACAAAAAACCCCAAAACAAAACATTAGAGTCACCGGCTCTTAAAATGAAATTTTTAGGAGCCAAATGACTTTTTAAGTTGCATTGCATAATCTTCGATCATTGATTGCATAGCTTCTTGCTTTAGCGATAGTCACTGCTGTGATGAAGGGATGTTTAATTTAGTGTATCAACTGTAATAATTTAAGTTATACAAACTACAGTGTTTTCTAGTTGTATCTACTGTATTTAGGACACATTACTTTCAGTTTGATGCTCTCTATTGATCCTGATAAAACGGTTTAATTTGTTAAAGGGGTCATATGATGCGATTTCAAGTTTTCCTTTCTCTTTGGAGTGTTACAAGCTGATTGTGCATAGATAAGATCCCTGAAGTTGCAAAGACTAAAGTCTCAAAACCAAAGAGATATTCTTTATCAAAGTTAAGACTCTGCCACGCCCCCCTAAAACGGCTCATTCTAACACGCCCCCACATATCTACCCCACTATGTGGAAATATTTGCATAATCCCGCCGCAAATGTGCACGCAAAGAAAGAAGGCATGGTGTCAGTAACCGCAGTTAGTGTTGAAGCAGCATGTCAGGGAGACGCATTTGAAAAATAATGTGTTTTTTGAACATTAAAGCATGTCAACATATTCTGTTACACCAAATACACAAAATAATGATCTTTAAAATAGCATCATATGACCCCTTTAAAATAAGATTAAAATAATAAAAAAAAATTGTGTATATGTATTTTCAATGACATGTTTGTAAAGGTCCGTTCACACCAAGAACTATAAATATAACTATATTGGCATCCACACTAAAGTATGATAACATTCTGTTCATTAAAAATGCACGCATGCATTTATGTCGTGAAATGCTCAAGTTCTTAAAAGCAGGATGGATTCTGATTGGCTGCCAGTGTTTTTATCACTCATCAGTTGGAAAAATTGTTCTGAAAGTGATTCCAATGATATTGTTCCTCTGTGTTGTTATTGTAATAGCTGTGTGAACTTCCCTATTCTCAATATTAAAACTTTATAGTTATAGTTATCATTCTTGGTGTGAACAGGCCTCAATCATTTGAACCCTAAGTTCTGCTTATACAAGCAAGTTTGAGGGTTGTTAAAAAAAAGGTTCTTCAAGGTCACAGTCACAGTTGTCAAATTTAGCTGACAAAAAAAAAGGTATATTGAGTAGCGATGTAGCACAGCTCACACAGAAGTCACTTTCAAACCAAACAGTTTTCTGTTGGTCACAATCTTGGACCTTGAAATCTGCTTGAGGAAATATTTCTCCCTCATGCAAAATTCCTGATTGCATGAAATCACATAAAAATGTGCAGAGCAACATGGTGACCACAGTTATTTTTTGGGGAATCAGTTTTATTCCGGACACAAGTCCAGAGCTGTTATAACTCTACGATATCACGCTCAAAAAATATTTAGGCCTGAATTTAAGATTTATGTATTTGAATTGCATATCAGATTTCCATCAATTTGAATTACACAGTTTAAACATAAACTAATAAACTTAATGTGATACCTATTTGTCAGTCATACATATAATGAAACTAAGATTTCTCCAATCAAAATCATGGCATAGTTTATTATTGACTATTTGCATCTATTTGATTTTATTTAAATACAAAAAAAAAAATTCAATATGCATTTATTCTAATAGCTTAGAATCAGCATAAATCTGTTTTATTGTGAAAACAATTAAATGTATTCTGTTAAAATGAATATGGTTAAATATGGCTAGCTGTAAAACTAGCAATATTCAGCTGAAATGTGTGAGATTGAAACAAATTGGTTTTATTGACAATAAATATATAAACCTGGTTATTGTGTATTTAAAACTCACTTAATACACTGTAACAAATTTCCACCTACTTCTTTTTAAATATAATCAAATTGGTTGTGCAGCTTATTTCAACTTAAATGATATTAAACTGGCTTAAAAAATTGAGTTGAATCTTGTATAACTTGTTGAAGTTGAAGCTGAAAGTTGAAATTAGTTAAATTATTTTGATGAGTTAAAGAAATGGAAAAGTAATGGACTTGACTTATTGATTAAATAATTTTTACAGTGTACTGTTACAGAAGTTTTACCTGATTCATTTATGTATGACTGCCAAATATGAACTCTGTAATCCAAATGGATGGACGTTTTATATGCAAATATATATCAAATACATAAATCTCAAATTTAGGCCCCTATAACATCAACTATATCCCAACTATCTGTTTAGAATATGCGGTGATGGAATCACACAGAATGGGGTTTTGGTCCGAGTTCTCATGGAAAGTCTCATACTCTGTGTGCTGGGTGTGCAAGGCTTGTTGACTTCTTTACTGTAACTCAGCTGATCTGTGACCTTTTGGCCTCTGTGGACTGACTCACTTGCACCTGCGGTTGCAGAAATGTAGATAGCAGACTTTCACCACAGAGCTAAGACGGTCTGATGATGAACATGCAAAAGAAAAAAAACGCAACAAGATCCAGGCTCTTCACACTCTGCTAACCCCACGGACATGAAGTTGTCTAAAGAGGATATATACGCATTCCTTACCTTTTGAAGTTCAGTTCTGCTGTCTGCTCTGCCTCACATGCAAATGCAATATAAGTACATGTAAAATTGTCAAATTAAAAATATATGAAACCTTTTAGAAACTGGAACAATTTACATATATTATATATATATATATATGTAGCTTATGAATGCCTAATACTTTTTTGGAGATATGTTATGTACATGTATATCCATCCTTAAACCTGTCAATGCATGTTTACATCATATAAGTAAATATAAATGATAGACTTTTAGAAAAAATTATAACAAAAGCATGTATAAACATACAGATTTTTTGCACATATGTTGTTGTTATAAAGTTTCATATTTAAATAAAATATATATTGTTTACATACAGTATATGCTTGCTACATATAATACCATATATGAGCAATATCACACAAGTAGCAGTGAGATATGGCTGTATATCGGCACGGCTGTGATACATTTTCGTTACTTTAAATAAAATAAATATTAACTGAAATAAATTAAAATATATAGAGAAATTAACTTATTCAGCTGGTTGCCAAAGCAACTTTCCCATTTTCATTTAATTTAACTTGAACTAAAATAACTAAAACAAAACAGAATTTTTTTTACAAAAACTATATAGACAATTAAAAAAATAATGAATAAAAATGACCAAAACACACACAAAAAAAGAATAAACTTATATTAAAAATTAAACTAAAAATAAAATGAAAACAGAAAATACCAATTATACACACACACACACACACACACACACACACTCTGTATAGCTATATCTTTGGGAGGACATTCATTGACACAATGCAATCTCTAGCTCCTTACCCTAAACCTACCCATCAGAACTAAATGCTTGACCCAAACCCTTACCCTAAACCTAACCTTTACCCAATTATAACCTGACCCCTAAAAACAAGTCTTGACCATCGGTGCAAAGCAGAACAACAAGAAACACTACTGCTGCCTCGCTTAACTCCCTGACCTGACCCAACTCTGTATAGCTATCTGTGTGAGGACATTCATTGACACAATGCAATCTCTAGCTACTTACCCTAAACCTACCCATCAGAACTAAGTGCTTGACCCAAACCCTTACCCTAAACCTAACCTTTACCCAATTATAACCTGACCCCTAAAACCAAGTCTTGACCCTCAAACAGGCCTTTAAAGCGGTCTCAGAAAGTGAGGACCGGCCAAAATGTCCTCACTTTACAATTTTGTCCTCACTCCGATGGTCTAAATCTCAAACCGGCCCTCACAAAGATAGCTGTACAAGTGCGCGCACACACACACACACACACACACACACACATATTATAATTGTACTTTTATACAATTATATTTTTTATAATTGTATTGTATTTCTGATACTGATACTAAATTAACACGGCTGCTGCCAAATCATTTAGTGTTCAGCATGACACAGATGGACATGTGATGAAAAGAGATGTTTTGATGAGTGTGAGAGGATAATAACTTCAGTGATTTGTGTGTCTGTTTTTAGGAGCCTCCTCTCTGTTGCTGTGGTGACTGTACTGTAATTGTATCTCTCTGCAGATGTAATCTCTCTTCGGTCTGATAGACCCTGGATCATCTTACTCATCCCTGATCTTCAGGTCAGCTCAAAGCACACTTTAAGAAGCAAACTCTTGTGCATGTGTAAAATCACTCACTGAGAACGACTTGATCTTTAGATTTGGTGAAAAATTCCCCCATAAACCCTCCCAGCTGTGTGCTTTAGTTGATTTCTGTACATTCACACCAGGGAGGCATTGCCTTGGATCAGTGACAATGTTCAATCCTAGGCAGGGTTTCATTGTATTTGGCCAAAGAGTGACAATAAGTGTTAGTTTTTAGTTTTTTTCCTGGTTGTTTGTGTTAATAGATTCCTTCTGATCTAGTTGCTCACCACTGTAAAAATTATTGGAATTTTAATTGTATAAGACTGTAAAATTGCTATGGTACAAACCTGTTACAGTGAAAAACTGTAATAGAGCAAAGAACAAGTCATCTTATAATTTACAGTGAAAAATGTGACACTTCACATTTGCAACCTCGCTTTTTTAGAACGATGAGTTTTGTAAAAATCGACACGTTTCAGAAAGGCGGGGCATAGAGGAGAAACAATAGTGTACAGTATGTGGAAAATAATGTGGTTTTTGAACCTTAAACCGCATAAACACATTTCATTACACCAAATACACAAAATAATGTTCTTTTTAGCAACATCATATGACCCCTTTAAGAATAAGCAGTGCTAATAGTTAGCAGGCACCACTTCTAATACTGATATTTTTTCATCATGTCACATTGACCTTTGTGGACCTTTTGACGTGTATAGTGACTGGATTACGAAATCCTAGCCTATTCTATGGAGCCCAGGCACTTCCTTAATTTTCTTATTTTTTCTGTTTTTCCTTCTTCTTTGCAGCATTTTTGAAAAGGGTAATTCCTCTGTAACAGGACATTGCAGAGCTTATATCGGTAAGTGTGTCATGTGATCTTGATTTTAGAGATGTTGTAATATTTGTGCCCATGAACGCTACAGAAGAAAACCTATTAGTGACGTGACAGACAAGCAAAAACAAGTCTCATCACACACGTCCAGAGTCCTGGCAGTGTTTCTCAGTGCGTTGTGAAGGAATGGGAAACATTGTGTTAGAAGGTTTCACACATGAGTGCAGAAGTGGAGGGAGGGCTTGAGTTATGTCTCCTTTAATGTTTCTGTTTAATTTTTCTAATCTTCACTCATTTTTCATGCACAGACATATGTCCAAGGGTTTGTGTGAAACTGAATTTCTTTGTCACATGTTTACGGTTTTTATAATTTTTTTTTGATCTCTCACTCTCTGTGAATTTCCTTTAGATGTGAAAGTGTCACATTTTATTAAAGTCTAGCCACATTTATTTCAATTGAGCTTAATACAGATTGTTTCAAAGCAGGTTCACATTAATAAACAGGAAAATAACAGTGTTAACATTGTAAAAGTAATAGATTTGAAAACAAATTCAATTTCAGCTGTAAAGCAGCTCTCTCTCTATATTTTTTGCTCAATTAGTTCAATAAACAGTGTCAATGTTGCAAAGTTCATCAGTTTTGAAACTGGTTCAATTCAACTAAGCAGCTCTACAGAAGGTAATAGAGTTATTATTCGGCTCAAGTCAGTTCAATGTTGATTAATTTCAGTTCAATAACAGTGTCAGTTCTTTCTTTTCAAATACTTTGGCTTTTGCCACTTGATCAACACTTAGAACGTATACATTTATTGATTTAGCAGACACTTTTTTCCAAAGCAACTTACAAATGAGGAATACAACAAGGAATTCATCTTAAGGAGCGTTAAGCGAATAGAAATGGCCATTTTCCTGGACGTCTTGAAGTGAATGTCATCTATTCTGCTTTACTGTAAGTGAACAGGGAGTTGTGATATTGTTATTCATTCAGTTGACCTCGTTGAGACCTTTTACCTTTCACTGGCCTCTGCTGTCAACTATTACATCACTATTATTCCCAAGAGCTCCACCAAGTGTAATGAAGCAATAAGATAGGGGAGGACGTATTATATGGTAAATATTGTCACAGTTTCACTTCTGCTGGCACGTTTTTCACATTATAGCACATCTTTGATTGCTATTATAAAACAAATAAAAAACTACTAATTGTATTAATAATGTTATATTATTAAGCGGATTTATAAGTGCCATATTTATTCCCTCACAAACTAAAGTTAGTCGTAAGCCTCTAGGTGCTTTGTGATTAAATTAAGTCACATTTATTTATGTAGCTCTTTATACAATTCAGATTGTTTCAAAGCAGCTTCACAGTAATAAACGAGATAATAACAGGGTTGCTAAGTTCAAAGATTATGAAATTACTTCACTTTGATTCAATTTAGTTCATTGACTGTCATCGTTTCAAAGTTCATCAATTATTAAACTCAATTCAAATTCAATTTAGCTACAAAGCAGCTCTAAGGAAATAGTATCATTAATCAGCTCAATTTAGTTTAATTTAGTACAGTTCAGTGACTCAATGTAGCAAAGTTCATCAGTTATGAAAAAAAAAAAAAATTTCAGCTTCAGTTCAATTAATAAACACCCTGGATGTGTGGCCAGTCCATCACAGTGTAACTTTGATAAGGTTGTTGCTGAATGATTTGTATACAAATGCAAAGTGAAATCTGGTTTCTGGTCTTCATGTCTCCATGAAGGAATTCTCCCAATATATTTGGCTGTTATAAAGCAGATGATGCATGGATTGAGGAATCGGCTCTGCTGGACTCATACACCTCCAGTTCTCAGCAAGCAGAGGTCAAAACCGTTATTTACATTTTCAGACCAGCACTCCAGATGTCCACGGGTGAAGAGGTAAAGAAAGGGTGACGGCTCAGGTGGCTACTGGACTGAACCTTCTTCAAAAGACCATCATCATCATCATCATCATCATCATCACTGTGTGTGACTCTTCATTGGGACTGAACCTAAGCCAAATGGAGACATATCCTGAGTAATTGGTTCCAGGAGGTGTTGGTGGTTATGGTAAAGTCAGTGTGAAACGGAAGTTGAGATTATTTTCTTCACTATTGTGATATAGGCTATCCCAGTGAAACGGCTTATTGAAGAAGAAAAAATGTAGGCCCTCATGCTGGTGAACAGGACATCACGTCTTTGCAAGAGGGAGGGGAGGTTATTTTGATTAAAGATTACAAGGGCACATGAATTAAAAAAAAAGTGCAAGGATAAATAAATTAGTCAGTTTTGGTTTAATAGTGACTTTAAAGCAACTGTATGTATATTTTTGCGACTCTGGAACCCCAGTTGAGTGGAATTCACTGTCTTCACTGTCTTAATTCCAGTGGATCGCTGTTCACGTGCATTTGTTGCTGCCGTAAAGCAATCCGTCCTTTTCGCGGAATTTCGTACCAGTTCGCCAAACTTACATACTTCCGGAACAAGGGAAGCAAGGGAAAGAAACAACAGTCATGCGCCTTATTAGAAATCAGTGTACCACCAGAATGACTTTGAAATTGATATTTCAAGGTAAAAAACATACTTTAACCGAGAAAGCCTAAATCGAGAGCAAGCAATTTAGCTAACTTCACAACACGCAGATAACTATATGTATATGCTAGGCTACACTGCAGATTAAAAGTTTGGAGTCAAAGATATATATATAAATTTTTAACGAAATGAACACTTTTATTTAATAAGTGTGCATTAAATTGATCAAAAGTGATACATAAATTAGACATTTATAATGTGACAAACGATTTCTATTTCAAATAAATGATGTTCTGTTAAACTTCATTCATCAAAGAATCCTGAAAAAAATAAATCACGGTTTAGTATAAAACAGCACAACTGTTTTCAACATTGATAGTAATCAGAAATGTTTCTTAAGCAGCAAATCAGCATATTAGAATGATTTCTGAAGGATCCTGTGGCACTGAAGACTGGAGTAATGATCTGTTTTTATACAGTCTATGGTAATGATGCTGAAAATTCAGCTCTGCATCACAGAAATAAATGACATTTTAAAACATATTCAAATAGAAAACAGTTATTTTAAACTGTAATAATATTTAAAAATTTTACAGTTTTCTGCTGTATTTTTGATCAAATAAATGCAGCCTTTGTGAGCAGAAGATATTTTTTTTCAAAAACATTACAATTGTTTAAGACTAGTGTGTATATGTAAATACATAAATGAGTTAAATGTTCAAATGTCATATTAGAGGAAGCATCAAGTTTTTACTAACAAAATAAAAAAAAATCCCCTTTTGCCTTTCATTCACATCTCTTTGTTTTTTCAAGCAGGCAACAGACGGTGCTGGTATTTCACAACAGTGTTGCCCAATCCCAGTGCACATCCATCAGCTTAATTGAATCTTCACTCTGACAGCACAAATCCCTAAGATAGCACTCATTTATACTTCCCCACAGAGAACACAGAGTCAACACTTCGGTTGGAGACCCTTATCTGCATTCATTTCAGTACACTCTAAACATATAATGCACTTATATTTGAGATCCAAGGGAAAAGCAAATGGTGAAATGAGTGGGCTTATTACACGCTCTTAAAAATTAAGCTTCATAAAGAGAGTTTTTGCAGCTATGCTGCAGAAGAACCATTTTAGGCACCTCAAAGAACCATTCAGTGAACAGTTCTTATAAGAAACCATTTTTTTATTTTTCCACTATAAAGACCATTTTGTGCAATGGAAAGTTTCCATGGATGTTAAAGGTTCTTCATGGAACCATCCATGCTAATAAAGAACCTTTATTTATAAAAGTGTAACTTTAAAACTTTAATAAACATTTGAATGAAATTAAGTGTATATTTACAGTAATTTAACATCATTTACACAATTAGATTTCATGCTAACTAAACAAACAAACACCCACACACACACACCCATATTCATACACACACGTCCAGGCATTAGTCAGAAGAGGACTGCAAGTGCTGTTCAAGTAAAAGATGAGTAAGGTACAGAAGAAGTGATTTTTTTTTCACAACCCCGAGCTCTGACTCCTCCTCTGGAGATGGTGGGGTGGTTTTTAGAGCTGATAGACCCAGACAAATGTACAAGAGTGGAGTTACTCCTGCTCAAACTCTCCAATGCATTGCTCCAAACACCTCACCAGTGCTTCCCATCTCAGAAGCAGATAAACGCGCATTCTGCTGGACCGGACACCTTCTTCTTGAAATCTAGTCTGCAGATATTCAAGGGTGTTGCGACAAAGAAAATCCTCCTAAATGCTGACAGAGCCGTGTGGCCTGATGGGATCGGACGTCAGAGACCTGAGCGCCCTGCTTCCTGCGGTCCCGAACGCAAACTGTTCCCTGCCTGTCGGCGGAGCTCCGCAGTGGGGACCGATGCTGGACTTTCACCCTGCCTCCCCGTACGGATCTCTTCCCTCCCACTCCTTTGTCAAACAGGAGCCGGGCTGGGGGCCCGCAGACCCTCACGAGGATCCGCACTGTGGTTTGGGGGCCTTCACCGTGCACTTCTCGGGGCAGCTCACAGGGATGCATGGGCCGTTTGCTGATTCTCCGTCCAGCCAGAGCAGGATGTTCTCCAGCGGGCCTTATCTGCCAGGCTGCATGGACAGCCCTCCTGCCCCGCGCAACCAGGGTGAGACAGCCGACCCGCTCGTGGCTCACAGTCTCTCTGTCATGAGCCACAACATCTGTTTGTCTCTGCTGTTGGTGTCAAAAACATAAAAAAACATGAAACTTCAGAGTGGACATGAGATGTTTGAGATTTTGCATTAAGCTGGTGTGTGATTGTAAAGTTACGGAGCTGTTGATGCCAAATTATTTATAGAGGATCTCTTGTCATTCTCAAATGATTACTTCTGAAAAGTGCATTAATTATGCATTTGAATTAAATAGTAATGTTATACTTATTTAAAAAAATTATTTTTATATTTTATTATAAATATAATAATAATACTACATGTAATTATACATTAAATGAAATTATACAAATTATAATTATTTTAATTCTTAAGTTATTTTTAATCATATGTTATATATAAAATAACCACCATATTCACAGTTAAACATGGATTTATTATTAAATGACTTGCAGAGTACATCAGTAGTTTACTTGATTAAATAGATAGACGATAAAAAAGATTCACATAGACATATAGAAGTGAAATATCCTTGAATATGATTCATAGTATCTGATAACCAAGGAAAATCAAATACTTTTTGATTTGAATGTGAAAAATACAGCCGACTATTCTGCCAACATATATATATTTGTCCATTGTGCTCACTTTGAGATGCTTTAATGAAATGGAATTCTGCATAAAGGTTTTTATATCTGCTGCGTCAGCTTTGATAGACGTCCTGGAACTTGAAGGTGCACTTCTGACCTCTTTAAAACATTTGGGAAACCAGAATATTGATGCTCTGACTGCTGATGTTCTAAACAAAACTAGATTCAAATGTTTCTTAAAGGATTAAAGCAGTATTTTCCATGAAACCAACCAACCAACCAAATAAATATAGCAAACTTTCTGGAGATAATGTGTTTATTAAAAAATGGTCTTAAAGTTTAGAGCATGAAATGCCATTTTCCTGTAATGTTATAGCTCAATGGCTCATTAAGATTGGACTTTATTGCACATGCAAAATAAGTCTCACGCGGTGTCTCTCTCTGCAATCTAGCATTCCCGTTTTCTTTGTGTTGATGATTTACAGCACTGTGAACATCCTCAAGAGCTTCTCTCCTTTAAATCTGAGAGCTCACAACACAAATGTCTGATGTTAGTGTGCTTAGATGCGCAGTACAGTACAAAGATTTCCATATCGACTTCTGCAATTTATCATTAGATTAACTTTAGGAAAAGTCACAGCGACAACTTGATTCATTGCATGAGCTTATTGGTCTCAAGCGGGTTTACGCACCAGATTAATTATAAGTCTGTTGGAGAGAGATGTATATTTAATGCATTTTTTCCAGGAGTATTAGTGAAACCTTTTCTATGTTTATATTAGGTCATTTTCAAATGATTTGACTGGACCGATGCTGGACTTTCACCCTGCCTCCCCGTATGGATCTCTTCCCTCCCACTCCTTTGTCAAACAGGAGCCGGGCTGGGGGCCCGCAGACCCTCACGAGGATCCGCACTGTGGTTTGGGGGCCTTCACCGTGCACTTCTCGGGGCAGCTCACAGGGATGCATGGGCCGTTTGCTGATTCTCCGTCCAGCCAGAGCAGGATGTTCTCCAGCGGGCCTTATCTGCCAGGCTGCATGGACAGCCCTCCTGCCCCGCGCAACCAGGGTGAGACAGCCGACCCGCTCGTGGCTCACAGTCTCTCTGTCATGAGCCACAACATCTGTTTGTCTCTGCTGTTGGTGTCAAAAACATAAAAAAACATGAAACTTCAGAGTGGACATGAGATGTTTGAGATTTTGCATTAAGCTGGTGTGTGATTGTGAAGTTACGGAGCTGTTGATACTGAATTGCTTATAGAGGATCTCTTATCACCCTCAAAATATTACTTCTGAAAAGTGAATTAATTATTGAATTAAATGTTCTACACGTTAGTGAAAACTTATTTTTTAAATGATTTTTATATTTTATTATAAATATAGTAATAAATGTAATTATATATGAAATGAAATTATTCACACAGACATGAAATATCTTTGAGTATGATTCATATCTGATAATCAAGGAAAATCAAATACACATTTTTGATTTGAATGTAAAAAATACAAAACCGTACTATTCAGCTGACATTTATATTATTCCATTGTGCTCAGTTTTAGCCGCTTTAATGAAACTGCATTCTGCATAAAGGCTTTATATCTGCTGCGTCAGATTAATAAATGTTCTGGATCTTCCATTTTATCTCTCTGTTGCCAGATTGTTTTTATGAAGGGCACTTCTGACCTCCTTAAAACATTTGGGAACACAGCCGATGTTCTAAAGGAAAGTAGACTAAAATGTTTCTTAAAGGGTTAAATTAGTATTTTACTTTAAACCAACCGAATAAAAACTTTTTGGAGATAAAGTGTTTATAAAAAAAAAAGTCAGATGAAATGGTATTAAAGTTTAGAAGCATGAAATTACATTTTCTGTAGTGTTTTGGCTCAGTGGCTGATTAAGATTGGACTTTATTCATTTATTTCATGCAACAATTATTGCGCATGCTGAATAAGTCTCACACAATGTCTCTCTCTGCAATCTAGCATTCATTTTTTCTTTGTCTTGATGACTTACAGCACTATGTGAACATCTTGAAGAGCTTCTCTCCTTTGAATCTGAGAGCTCACAATACAGAAGTCTGATGTTAGTGTGCTTAAATGCAGCGTGTTTAAATCACAGTACAAAGATTCGCGTATCTACTTCTGTAATTTATCATTAGATTAACTTTAGGAAAAGTCACAACGACAAATTGATTCATTGGAAAAGCTTATTGGTCTCCAGCGGGTTTACGCACCAGATGAATTATAAGTCTGTTGGAGAGGGATGTGTATTTACTGTAATACATTTTGTCAGGAGTATTAGTGGAACCTTTTCTATGTTTACATTAAGTCATTTTCAGATGATTACTTGCATTAGTTAGAATTTTATTGTCATTTTTAAAGGGGTCATATGATGCGATTTCAAGTTTTCCTTTCTCTTTGGAGTGTTACAAGCTCTTGGTGCATAAAGAAGATCTGTAAAGTCACAAAGACTAAAGTCGTAAACAATGAACAATGGGATATTCTTCAATAGGAAGAATGGAGTCAGCTGAGAAAATGTGGATTTCGCTGAGAACAAACACACTAATTTGTTCTCTGTTTTTCTTTGTCTCTTTCTCTCAGGTTATGGTACAGTAGCATTAGATGGAGCTCCCAGTTACGGACACACACCTCACCACACTCCACCATTCCCCAACAATACTTTCAAACACGAGGACCCCATGTCCCCCCAAAGCAGCATGGGTAAGGAAAATATATTCTCGGTGTGGCATTTGAAGCAGTAAATGCCTTTGAATAAGTGATGAGTAAATAATAAGAATATTAGGAGGCAAACATAAGTAAGTCTTTTGCAGGTTGATTTACAACATATATATATATATATATTTAAAAACTGCAGGTTAATCAAATAAAAAAGCACTTAAAGAGAGTGCACTTTCTTGACCATGTTTCTTAATGTACACTTTTAAAAAGTGTACTTTGTAGTAATGTAAAATGAAAGGTTTTACTTTAAAGTACATTTTGTTTTAATAATCCTTTGTCATGCTTTAATGACTAATACTATACATGCACTTGTAAAGGACTTTATTATAATTTTAACTCTAGTGTGTTATTTGATCGTACATCTATATTTTAAATATACACATCTTACAGTTATATTTTAAAAGTTCTAATTGCAACTTCATCATCACAAATGTTTAATTACATATCTATTTTTAAATACATGACATGCAAGTTTCAATAGAAATGATATGAAAGTGTACTTTAGTTTACCATAAATGCTTGTCAGTACATTTGAACCATATTTCAAATGACAATAGAAATAATTGCATGTAAAAATGGACTTGGTGGGTCAAAAAAATCACTCTTACATTCAACTAATTGCATTAATATAAAATTAGGCTGTAATACATTTTCATTCATTTTGCAAATGGCATGCAATTAGATATCCGAAAAGTGCCCGTGTATTCTTTTAATATATATTATTTCCATAAATAAGATCTCTTTTTAAAAGTATGCGAAAGTGTACTTCTTTTTCAGAAGGGCTGTGCAGGACAGAGTGAATTCGTGAGTGTGTATTTAAGTATAGTATGACAAATAAGACGAATAGATATCTGGAGATCACTATCCGCAAGGATCATCTCGAGGTTAAGTGTTAGATGGAGTTTTAATGTTAGGGCAGTAAATACTCAGATTTTTTTCCTTCTCGCTCTCTCTTTTTTACCTCTCCGTCTCCTTCCCCGAACACTCAAAACACTGTATGCAACAGTTTTTAAGTTCATTAAGTATAAATTACGCTGGCATGAATGATCACCACTCTTTTTCGGGCAGCTGAGAGGAGGAAGCAGAATTGTGGATGTGGAGAAGAATGTCTTTAGTGCTGCCGAGGGACTGATTCCTTGTCTAAGAAATGAACAGAGAGCTCTCAGAAACTCTGAGCTGACTGCTTTATGGTCGCAGGGAGCCCTGCGCTGTTTGGATAACCGCAGTAAAGATGAGGCCGCACTCTCTGTTAGCTCTACTGTAAAACGCTTTGTTTCACTTGTAAACAGGAAAACTCTAGTATGAGGCCTTTGAAGAGGACTTTCTTTCAGATATTGCTGATATATATGCTCTTTGAGTGTTGTAATGTGTGCTTTGATTTTGTGAATATGCAGGTGAGCCGCAGTACTCCGTCCCACCGCCTGTCTACGGGTGCCACAGTCCTCCTGACAGTCTTTTGAGAAATAGCTTCAACAGGTACCTTCTTTACCGTTGATTATTAGTGTAATAAGAGACGTAATTAAGCAATACATGATTTCCTAATGATGAGTTTTGAAACTTTACTTGCATTATTATTGAGTTAATAACTCCCAAGGTGTGATTCATCGTGCATGAAATAATAACAATAAAAGTGCAGTAAATTGCATCATAGAGGCAGCAGCCACGAATTACAAGAAGTAACAAAAGTACGCCGAATTGTTTATGCAACTGTTGAAATAAAGGGATATTCCTGGATTTTATCTAACGACAGCTTCTGAGACGTGCCACAGAAAACAATTTCTGCTTGTCCCTCAGTCTGCAAAAACATGCAGAAGTCTCAAAGGCATTCTGGAGGGTTCAAAAGCAGAAATGTTTATATTGTCTAAATCTGTGGCTCTCAACCAGAGGGCCTCAGGAAACTTCCAAGGGGTTGCTCAAAATGACCTGAAATTATTTAAAATAAGACAAACAGGCTTTAAATGGGTCATGGAATGCATTTTCAGATCTATTATGTTTCTAGAGGTTAGCTTATGAAGTTTTTTGCATCAAAAAAATTCAAATATTTGTAAAGATGATAATTTTCTATCCTTATTTTCACTCTCTGTCATGAACACATGTTTCAAGGGATGTTGTCTCTTTCAGAGATGCAAGTGAACTTGCAATATGTTTTTATTGTAGTGTAACCTCTTATATGCGTAATTTAAAAAAAATTCCATTTCACCCTTCAACAACAGTTTTTGCCTTTGAAGAACCAGAATTCCCATGGATCATGCAAATTGTTTTAAATATTATAACTGCATGGCCATGTTATACATTTTTGTAGTTATGCCAAGCTCTAAAATATTTTATAGTGTAGAAATAGTGGGTAAAAAAAATGGAAAGGTCATGGGGCCTTCGAATATTGTTACGGACAATGGCGGTCTTGCATGGAGTCAAAAAAAAATAATTAAGAACAATGATCTAAATGATTGCTTTAGTGTTAGGAGGATATACTTCTTTTTTTTGCGTAACCAACATCATTTCCCTTTCTCATGTCATATGAAACACAAATGTTGTACTGGCTTTACATGTCCATGACAGGTGTTTAAAACGTGGATATATATTAACTGTATAGTAAGTTGGATATATATTAACAGTACACAACAATGGTAGTAAGTGATTTTAGCACATTAGTGCCATGTTAACACATATATCTAGTTTAGTCACTTTAGATGGTGCAGTCTAATATGCCAAATCAAGTCAAATTTATTTAGTGCTTTGTACAATTCACATTGTTCACATCTTCATGCCTTAGTAGGTCCTTTACATGCAATCTGTTTTGAGGACCATCATTTGCTATCATTTACATAATTTACTTTTTGTGCTCTAAAACCTTCCACCTCCTCCAGCTCCACCTGTTTTTATGAGTGTCTATTCATGCAGCAGCAGCAGCAGCATATCTTACATGCTCACAGTTGTGTATATATTGACAGTAGAAAGTCCATACTGGCTCAGCAGCAGCATAGTAGATCTAGTTTGCCAAAAACCAATACATTAACATGCTAAAACTATTCAGATAATTTTTGATATTTGTTTGAAATAATTGTTAAATTGTTACACAGCGTGTATTTTGTAATGGTTATTCCCGTGCAATGCTTTGCCCCATAGATCTCCATTGTATGTGTCATACTAAAAATGATTTTTTGGTGTTTTTACGGTTTCTTTTCTGTGGTAATTAACAGCACGTCATGCAGTATATGCTGTTGATAGAGCTGAACTTGTATTGAACTCGGAACATTCTTTAAAAAAGACACATTAATTAGTGTAAGAAGAAAATATGTATATTGCTGATTTGTGTCTTCACCGTGGCACAGCCCCCTCTGGTTTCTGAGTGACTGAAATTGAGCGTCAGTGAGGCCCAGTCTGGATGGCTCAGATAAATCCTGAGTAAGTCTGCAGTGAGTCTTGCTGTCTGCACAAAGGTTAAGAACTGCACAGCAGCTCTCAACAGGCCAAAATACACTCACAGTGATCTACTGCCCGTTTCCTCCAAATTCCTCTTCCCTTCTCTGCCTGGCCCTCCCCAGAGACACGAGAGGACGGAGAGAAAGAGTTATGTATTCAAAAGATGAACTTTATTATAAGGAGAGGAGAGGAAACCAGAATATCAGTATATAACAATTGACGCTACCATTCAAAACTACAGTTTTCCAAAGTCTAATATTTTGAAATATTATTACAATTTAAAATAAATGTTTTCTATTTGAATATATTTTCAAATGTAATTTATTTCTGTGATCAAAGCTGAATTTTCAGCATCATAACTCCAGTCTTTAGTGTCACATGATCCTTCAGAAATCATTCAATCAAGAAAATACTCTCACTCAAACACACTCACTCACTTGCATCAACCGGGTACTGTTGCAGTGTTCCGGTGACCTCACGAACCTCCATTTCTTGCCAATAAAGTGAGATTATAAGGGAGCGAAAAGGGAAATTCCACCTTATTTTTCATTAGTGTTTGGCCTAGAAACTATCTTTTGCATTTTGAAACACTGGTATGAGCTGGAATGGAAAGCAATTTATTGGGAAGCAATGTGGCAACCAATTATAAAGTAATAATGAAACCCCACCATGACTTCTTTATTTTCCGATTATTATATGATATGATATGATATGATATGATATGATATTATATTATTTAACTATTAATTATTAACTAACTAAATAATTATAACTACAACTATTATTAGATCACCATTATTATTGTTAAATAATAATAAACAATAGCGTATAATTTGATACATTTTGTATCTCAAAGAAACTGTCTGACCTTCAAAAACTGCTACTTCAGCCCACAGCATATGAGTCAAGATCATTTCCCCAAATCCTTCCCACAATACCCAGAAACCATTGTGACATCACACTATTACGTGACTGTGCCAGGCACTCGACTCGCCAGCCAGGACCACGTGAGAGCTAGCTGAGATGCAACACTTCACAACATGTGGTGAAACGCAGCGGATGTGTGTGTTTTCACAGTGCCAAACAAGCCTCCAGTTTTGCTGCTTCCTTAGAAAACAGTTATGAATCAGTGGTGAAGATTAGAAAGAGACATGTCTGCACTTCAAATCAGCCTAGGAACCAGAAAAATAACACTGCATGAACAAATATATTGTCTTAAAAAACAAAATCCTCAATTTCTTTCTCTGTCTTTTGCTTTTTTCATTCCTATTTTTGGTTTATCCCTTCCCTTTTTAAAAGTGTTGTGCCGCATGAGCAGTGAAGAATGAGGTCACATGACTGTGATTTATCTCTTCTGCCCTGGCAGTGATAATCTCTACCAAATGGCGTCTCAGTTGGAATGTGTTACCTGGAATCCCGTCAGCTCGCTGACACCCAGCATAAAGAGGTACAGACTCGGTCTCATATCAACACCTGCGCTTTTAAAAATAATTCCAATTCATTCAAATTTTTTCCTTTCCTTTCCTTTCCTTTCCTTTCCCGTCCCATCCCGTCTTGTCTCATCCTGTCCTGTCCTGTCCTGTCTTGTCTTGTCCCGTCCCGTCCCGTCTTGTCCTGTCCTGTCCTGTCCTTTCTTGTCCCGTACTGTCCCGTCCTGTCCTGTCTTGTCCCATCCCGTCTTGTTTTGTCCTGTCCTGTCTTGTCTTGTCCCGTCCCGTCCCGTCTTGTCCTGTCCTGTCCTGTCCTTTCTTGTCTTGTCTTGTCCCGTCCTGTCCTGTCTTGTCCCATCCCGTCTTGTTTTGTCCTGTCCTGTCCTGTCCTGTCTTGTCCCGTCCTGTCTTGTCCAAAACTTTCCTTTCCTTAAGAAGGACAGAAAGACAGCCCACATTATCTTTACATCCTCCTCACCTCTCTTCTCTTCTTCTTTTCGTCTTCTCTGCCGTCCCGTGCCCTATTCTAATTAGTGTCTGTTTTGAAGGAAGGCGTCGCTGTCCTCTGATGTTGTACTGCACTTTGAAACAAAAGTACAGACTGAAGTAGGAGCATGAATTATGCTGCGGTGACACCAGAGGAGATAGGAATGGATCCTGCTCAGTCAACCAGTCCAACCCAGATAGAGTGTCTGACCTTGGATGTGTTGAAGGGGCAGTTCAGGGTAGCATGATTTTGTGTGTGAGAGAGACAGAGAGATGTTGAAATGAAGAGATGTAGACTAGCTGAAGGGCAGAGGGGAACGTCGCAAAGCACTGTGGGAATTTTGTGTTGTTTTTGAGCGATTGAGTGTATGTGAGCTTGTCTATAGACAGATGAACTCTGCCACTGGAGTAGGTGACTGGGATGCTGGACAGAATATTTATGCCGGCTGTCCAGATAAAAGATTTGGTATCCACCTTCCTCACCCCCAATGCCATGACAACCAGGTGTTTATCTACTGAACGGATGAATGGTTGGGCTGTGGGAGGACTGGACCAGCAATGGCTGATTGTGTAGTCTTGAGATGTGAAGCGAGTCGGACAAAGAAAACAGCTCTTCATCTGTTACTGGCCACACTACAAATCCCCCTCCAGACTAACAGTCCCCCTTGCTATCATTTATGACAGTTGAGGCATTTTTACAGTTATTTTTGGATATCACACCATCCTTTTGTTAATAAGGAGGAAAAGCTGATGCATATTTAGCAGAGCTCTTAACACATGTTCTTTTCTGAGAATCTTATTGGTTATACATGTCGTACTGAATAATATGTCAGCTCTGTTTGAGGGGTCTCTGTCTCTCTGCTCTCTGTGAGTGGTCTTGTTTTATCTGCTGTGTGTAACTGCTCTCTGTCTTTGGATTTGTGTCCAGTCACAGTGGCGGTTATGAGGCCGAAGCGTCTGCAGGAGCTCCGCTGGTGTACAGATGCAGCACTCAGTATCACATACACACCCATGGTCTGTTCAGAGGAGTACAGGTGGGTGATCGCAAAACACACATACTCAAACACATAGACACATATCATTTCTACCTGTACACACACAGATTGCATTCTCACAATAATATAACCATAAAGTGCGCTGGCAGTATTTATTACTTATAATAAACACCTGTGTGTGTGTGTGTGTGTATATATATATATATATAAATTATAATATAATATTATATACATATTTGTATATATTATGGTATATACAAATATAATTATATAATATATATTTATTGTATATAGTTTATATTTCATTCAAAAGTTTGGTGTCGGATTTTCTCTTTAGTCTCTCCAGCTCTGCATTTATTTTATAATATTGTGAAATATTATTACAATTTAAAATAACTGTTTTCTATTTGAATATCCTGTAAAATGTAATTTATTCCTGTGATCAAAGCTGATTTTTCAGCATCATTACTCCAGTCTTCAGTGTCACATGCTCCTTCAGAAATCATTCTAATATGCTGATTTGCTGCTCAAAAATCATTTCTTATTATTATCATCAATGTTGAAAACAGTTGTGTTGCTTCATATTTTTGTGGAAATTGTGAACAAGATTCTTTACGTTTGTTAAATTGAAACGTATTCCATTTAGTTGCAATCTTTTGTAACATCATAAATGTTTATACTGTCACTTTTAATAAATTTAATGCATCCTTGCTGAATAAAGGTATCAATTTATATTAAAAAAATCTTTTGAACATATGCTCAGTGAGTAGTGCTGGATTATTATGGATAATATCCTCTCAATATCCTCTCAACACACACTTACACTGGTGTTTTAGATCAAGGTCACATACACACTTCCCTCTCTGCAGCTCTGCCAAGACCAGGACACAGAGCGCACCACAAGCGTGAAGTTTAGAGTAAAAGTGTGTGTTTGATTATTCAGGTCTGTTAAACAGAGAGCAGGACAAAAGAGCTTTACATGCATACAAGTCCGGAGCAGGCGAGGTGTATCAGTCTGACACTACTTCAGTCTGTAGTGTGTGTTTGGCCTGAATCAACATCCATCAGAGCTTGAGAAAGCTGATACTGTCCAGAGAATAGTGTGCATGTATGTATGTTTATAACTTTAGTTTAAAGCTTTCCTCCAAAGCCTTTTAAAAGCTAAATTGATATTTAACAGGCCACAAGATAAGAGGGTTTGTTCAGATGCACAACTCATCCGGGGTTTGGTAACGCAGAAGTTAAAACAAACAAAGGCTCAGAAGTGCAGCAGAATTGGCAAATAGAGTTTGTTGATTGCCAATTATTCCCTGTTTTTTTTCTCTCTCCAGGATGTGCGGAGTGTACCAGGCATCACTCCCTCCATTAAATCATCAGAGAGCAGTGAGAAACGACCTTTCATGTGTTCTTACCCCGGCTGCAGTAAGAGATACTTCAAACTGTCACACCTGCAGATGCACGGCAAAAAAAAAAAATTTTTTTTGGTCCCCTTTGGGGTCACAAACAATCCAAACCGCTTTTATGGTCTAGATTGAGATTTTTTTTTTCTCTTTAAAAGGACAGCAGGTGAGATTTACAGTGTTATGCAACATGCATAACAAAGTCATAATTCATACGTGAATCTATTTTTTTTCAGACCTCCAATAAGAGAAATTGATGGCAAGGAATTAAATTAGAAGATGTGAAAAGTTCTCCATAGCTCAAAAACATAGATCAGGTCCACAAACAAAAATTCATGAGATCAGTGGACATTTGAATTCCAGTTCTCAGGAATGTCCGACTTTATTCTAGTGACAGAGTGAGTCTGATAACAACCGTTATTCACAACCATGAATCAACACACACACACACACACACACACACACACACACGTTTACTTAGCTATCTAAATGGGGACATTACATAGACTTCTATTGTTTTTATATACATATAGTTATAGATTTTCTAACCTAAACCTACCCCTACCCCTCACATAAAACTTTCTGCATTTTTACAATTTCCAAAAAACTTTGTTTACTTTATTTTTATAACAGTTTTACAAATCATGGGGTCATTTAGGAGGCAACACTATAGCAACATGACTGTACTGTCTAAGCCACACCCTGAAGAAGACACTTTACAGTAAACATTAGTCATTGCAGGACAATTATTATTATTTGGAAAAACATTAGAAAAATGGGTTCAACCCCCCATTGCGGCACTACATAGAGGGAGAATAACAGAAATAGAGGAGGAGATGGGGAGGTGGAGGGATTCGGGGAGAATTGATGCTGGGACGGTGCAATGAGCGCTGCTTATATTGGCTCGTAATGATGATTGACAGGACTGAATGATTAGGCTCCTCCCAAACCTACGTTAGGAACTTCATGTTAGTAACTAATGGGACTTGATTGTAAAGTGTTTCTGAAATGTTTTTAATTCGCACAGAAACGGATCTATTTCTATTATTGTTAATATTAGAATTAATTATACTTAGGGCTGGACAATAATTCAATATCAATATATAACACCATTTCTTTTCAATAACGGTGATATGATTTTTTTTTTAACATTTCCGATATTTCAAAATACATTACCAGTGTTTCCCATGCATTGATTTATTTGTGGCAGCCCGCCACAATATCAACACTGACCGCAAAAAAATATTTTCCTAAAGGCTTTGACTTCGTTGAATAAACATGATCACTGCACTTTCCAAAATCAAAACGCGGCGCGGGTGTTTTATATGAATGTATCTTTGAAAGGAACCAACTGTCTTCGGAAAAGTTCAGATGGCATTTTCATTTTATCTAAAAAAAGTAGCGTTTATAAGCGGAGCACTGCTTTGTGTGCAGCCGTTACCATGGAAACAGAGAATGAATTTGCATTTTCAATAAGCCCGTCTCCAGCAACATGTGTTTTTGTTGTTGCTTTTTTTTTTTTCTGTTTTCTGCAGCAACTCTGAGCACTTTTCCTATTCTTTATCCTGGCTAAAGCACTTTTGTTTCAATCCGTAAGAATAATCAGCCTATGTTATAGTTTAAAGTTTTATTATATATTATACTATATCGTTTTATAGGGTGAGGTTTCAGAAGTTTGTAGGTACAGACATCCGTTGTGGGCGTTCTTGGCAGTTTTTCGGAATCTTTTTTTAATATTGTTCATATCGATATCGGAATTATATCGTATCGACAGAAATTAAGAAATATATCGTAATATAAATTTTTATCGTCCAACCTTAATTATATGACAGAAACTGCATTGTACATCGCTTTGGATAAAAGCGTCTGCTAAACGAAAAAATTTAAATGTTCATTGCTTGAAATTTTATATAAAATTAATTTGATTTTTATCACAGAAAACACCATGGTGAGCATGATTATAATACTACAGTAAAACAATAATAGATCAATATGGGATCTTCAAACTGTTTAAAAACATGTCAGTCTTTCTGTCATTTATGATTCATTAATCCTTTTTTTAATTTATGGAATATCTGTATTTTGGTGTAATGTTACCATAGTAAATTATTTGTAAGGGCCTCCTCTCAGTTGCACAAGAATCACAAAAATGACCAAGAAACATCTGGAGTGAGTAATTTGTGACCTCATGGCATGTACAGTTTTATAGATAAATGTATGATTTATGACACTCAGAGCATAGCAACAAAATAAATGCTCAATTCAAACGGCGCCCCCTTGTGGATGCTTCATGTTAATGGCAGAGACTACAGTCATGTTCACACACCAGTCCTCTAACACATATGGTCAGTTATGGACTGATGTTTTTCTCTGTCGTGTGCAGGTGAGAAGCCCTATCAGTGCGACTACACAGGCTGTGGCCGCAGGTTTTCCCGATCTGACCAACTCAAGAGACACCAGCGCAGACACACAGGTTAGACACGTCTCTGCTCTTCAAAACACTCCAGGACAGCAATATTGGAGTTTTGTGGTCGTTAATATGCTACACTTGTAACAATAAAGGTTCTTCATTGGCATTGATGGTTCCATGAAGAACCTTTAACATCTATGGAAACTTTTAATTCCACAAAATGTTCTTTATAGTGGAAAAAAGTTCTTTATATTATTAAAATGATCCTCACACTAAGAAAAAAATGGTTGCTGTTCACTCGAAGGTTCTTTGGGAAACTAAAAATGGTTCTTCTATGACATCACTGCAAAGCAAAAAAAAAAAACCTTTTGGAAGCTTTATTTTTAAGTATAGTTTACTCTTAAACGTTACATATACTTTTAGCATTTAGCATTAAAAACTATTAGAATGTAAAATTCAGTCTTTCTCTTCTGGGAAAACAGATCAAAAATATTGGTGACTCATCTTGCACTTAGGGGCGTATCCAAACTTTTGTCCAATCAGATGCTTTAGATTGAGATTGCCCCACCCACTAACTCCAGCTGTCATTAATCCATCGCTTGTATAAAGTATGAGAAGCCCACCACAGCTGTCTCTCTGTCTCCTGCTTTGCTCCTGTAGGTGTCAAACCCTTTCAGTGTGAGACGTGTCAAAGAAAGTTTTCACGCTCAGACCATCTTAAGACCCACACTCGGACTCATACAGGTAAAACAAGTGCGTAAGCCTTTTTTCCAGATTTCTCAAAAATCATTTGATCCATTTGTTGCATATACAGTGATTTTATTACAGCACATCAATAAAATGTGTTGCTGTGTTTAATCTCTTGCGGTTGTCAGGTGAGAAGCCGTTTACGTGCCGCTGGCCCAGCTGTCAGAAGAAGTTCGCCCGCTCAGATGAGCTGGTCAGACATCACAGTATGCATCAGAGAAACGTGAGCAAACTCCAGGCTGCTGTTTGAGACACTGTACATACACTGGATCTAAACAAACACACAGATGCGGAGACACTCTCAACAGTCGAGACCTGGCAGTCGGTGAACTGATAACATGAAGTCACAGCAAAATGCAAATTTACTATATTATCACAGCATCCATGTAAGAAGCAAATGGTGCGGAATGCATATATGGGGTTTTATTGAAGTTTACCTTATTGTATTTGACATGGAACACTGCCATTTACTGAAGAATGTGTCTGGATCATCTCATTTTGTAAATAAGAACGGTTCTTCCACTTGTAATAGCCATTTTTTACATATATGGACAGTTGATTGCACTGGGTATACTTTTTTTTTTCTTTTTTATAAATGGCATGATGTGCTGGGTCACTCTTTTGGAAAATAAATTGTGGATGCTTGAGAAATGGCTAGCGTAAAAAATAACATGCACTGTGATGCCTTTGTATATATGATTGTCAAGTGACAATAGTCTTTCTTAAAATACCTTTTATAATAAACTACACTAAATTCTCAGGAAATGTATTTTTTTACTATACACGCGCATATATATACATACATGCATATATATTATATACATACACACACACACACAAACACATATGTTTATCTATGTATGTGTACATATATAGAATTTTATAAATTGCATATATTTCAGCACACAAACACACAAATTGTATGAAATTGTTAATCAGTAAGACTCATTATCCTTATAGCCAATAATTAAAAATATATGTTAAAAAGGAACACCTTACTAGAAAAGAGATAAAGACCATAAATCGTCCAATAGATGTGTCCAGTGTGCATCTATACTATGAGCTATCTTATGGAATTTTTTCCACTAAACTAAGAAATATTAATTTTACATGAGCAAAAAAAGAACATTTGAATAATTTCTCCCAAAGTTTGGTTTGGAGCATTTATTAAAAACAGTGTACAAAATCAAAACTGCATACAAACCTACACCAAATGTAAATACAAGCAAGCCCCCAGAAACAGTTCCAGATGAACGTTAGTAGTGTTGTGTCAGTGTGAGGTCACATGGAATGCATCTCTATATACAGATCTAGTCCTCGTCCTGTTCAGCAAACACTGTATACTGTCATGGTTTGACTTCACTGCACAAAAACGGTTAATGTTTGTCCTAAAATGAATGAGCGCTGAACGCATGCATGGATCAGGAAGACGGTCCGGCCTGCAACGGCCTTCAAGTTTCTATATACAATAAACACAAAATGCTACTGAGATTTGAACATTTGCATTATTTCTTATTGCCACTATGAAACACAGAATTGTTCAAAGCTTATGGGGTGTGACATTTTTACTTGTTCTTGCAGAAAAAAGAAAAAGAAAAAGAAAAGCAAGATCTCTTCAAGATCAAGGAATAAAAATTTAAATCTTGCTCAGACACACGAACATATACATACACGTACATTCAAGCTTCTAGAAATCAATCGCATTTACGTAACATTAACATTACAAATGACAGCCTAGACTAGACTAAAGTGCATTATTGCCCAGAAATACTTTGCCATAACAGAAGGGTCTTCTCGTCCTGAGGCAGCAGGTGTTGTCGAGAGGTCAGCGGGAGTGTTGATCGGTTTCAATCACGTATCGTCACTGTAAAATTACGTCAGTCATTCCGATCGAAAGGAACGTCACTTCAGTCATCATAGTTCCCAACATCAACCCTGATTTGCCGGTTAAGCTCCTCCCCTGCAGCAATCAAAGTCTTCCATTGGTTCATTCAAGAAAGGAGCTGATTGGTCAAGAGGTTTTCCTCACGCCGTCAACTTCGTTCGTCCTATAAACGAAAAAATAAGTGCGGGAATTACATGCGTAATCGTGACTAATTCATGAAGTTTTTCCTGGATTTAGAAAGCATGTTGTTGCTATGGAAACCACACAATAGAGCATCAACAGAATCATCATCTTTCATTTAGATTTCACTTACTATCTTACGGCAACTTCCGCACACTATTTTCACCATGGGTGACATTTTAAAGCATCGTAGATCATTTCAACACAAACACAACCTAATTATGCTGGCAGTTTTGGCCAAATTTTAAAGGCAGCTTCACATGTAGCCTTTACAGAGGATCTAAGATTGCCGTTCACACCAAGACAAATATTAAGTGTGAAAAATCTGATAAACATTGTTTGAATGAATAACTGTTAATGTGTACGTTCAGACATTCGCATGCAGTCACTGCAACTTTTTTTTTTTTTGTACAGTGATGCATTCTATCCTCTTTTCCATTGCATCGCGAAGAAAACTGTTCAATAAGATTTGGGGTTTTGCTCGTATGCTCAGAAGAGCTGTTTTTAGACAAAACTAAAACTGTTGGCGCTAATGAACAGTAGGGATGGGTATCGTTAAGGTTTTAACGGTATTACTACTCTTACCGATACTGCTTATCGATTCGGTACTTTAACGGTATTCTTATCGGTACTTTTTGTTATATATATATATATACAGTGGGTACGGAAAGTATTCAGACCCCCTTAAATTTTTCACTCTTTGTTATATTGCAACCATTTGCTAAAATCATTTAAGTTAATTTTTTTTCCTCATTAATGTACACACAGCACCCCATATTGACAGAAAAACACAGAATTGTTGACATTTTTGCAGATTTATTAAAAAAGAAAAACTGAAATATCACATGGTCACAGTATTCAGACCCTTTGCTCAGTATTTAGTAGAAGCACCCTTTTGATCTAATACAGCCATGAGTCTTTTTGGAAAAGATGCAACAAGTTTTTCACACCTGGACTTGGGGATCCTCTGCCATTCCTCCTTGCAAATCCTCTCCAGTTCTGTCAGGTTGGAAGGTATACGTTGGTGGACAGCCATTTTTAGGTCTATCCAGAGATGCTCAATTGGGTTTAAGTCAGGGCTCTGGCTGGGCCATTCAAGAACAGTCACAGAGTTGTTGTGAAGCCACTCCTTCGTTATTTTAGCTGTGTGCTTAGGGTCATTGTCTTGTTGGAAGGTAAACCTTAGTTCCAGTCTGAGGTCCTGAGCACTCTGGAGAAGGTTTTAGTCCAGGATATCCCTGTACTTGGCCACATTCATCTTTCCCTCGATCGCAACCAGTCGTCCTGTCCCTGCAGCTGAAAAACAACCCCACAGCATGATGCTGCCACCACCATGCTTCACTGTTGGGACTGTATTGGACAGGTGCCTGGTTTTCTCCACACATACCGCTTAGAATTAAGGCCAAAAAGTTCTATCTTGGTCTCATCAGACCAGAGAATCTTATTTCTCACCATCTTGGAGTCCTTCAGGTGTTTTTTTAGCAAACTCCATGCGGGCTTTCATGTGTCTTGAACTGAGGAGAGGCTTCCGTCGGGCCACTCTGCCATAAAGCCCCGACTGGTGGAGGGCTGCAGTGATGGTTGACTTTCTACAACTTTCTCCCATCTCCCGACTGCATCTCTGGAGCTCAGCCACAGTGATCTTTGGGTTCTTCTTTACCTCTCTCACCAAGGCTCTTCTCCCCCGATAGCTCAGTTTGGCCGGACGGCCAGCTCTAGGAAGGGTTCTGGTCGTCCCAAACGTCTTCCATTTAAGGATTATGGAGGCCACTGTGCTCTTAGGAACCTTAAGTGCAACAGAAATTTTTTTGTAACCTTGGCCAGATCTGTGCCTTGCCACAATTCTGTCTCTGAGCTCTTCAGGCAATTCCTTTGACCTCATGATTCTCATTTGCTCTGACATGCACTGTGAGCTGTAAGGTCTTATATAGACGTTTGAAAAACAGCTGGCGACTCTGGGTGAGATAGAATTTGCAAGATAATGTATATATAGCAATAAAAAAATGTATGTGTGTTTTATTAATTTTTAACCAATACCGATAGCAGAACCGTTAACGTCAGAGCTTATCGATACTCCGGTCTTTCATAATTTAGCCCCGGGACCGATTAAATACCGGGTTTCGGTACCCATCCCTAATGAACAGTGTATTTTGATAAGCAACAGTGAATAGCAGAGGAAGAATCCCGAACCGAGTCTCTTTCTCTGTACTCTTGTATTTTGTGCGCAGTTCTGCTTTGTGTGCCACTGTATTTCTGCTGGCCCTTTAATGCCACCTACGGTCAAGAGAGTGAAACTGCATTGGTCTAAAAACAAAAATCACATGCAAAAATCTGACTGAATTTCATCCAGAATATTCATGTTGGTGTGAACAGGAACGTTAGCAACATGCTAACATTAAAATGAATTATAAGTCAAGTCTGATCGCCATCGTTCCAAATCAGTCACTTGTGAGCTTCCGTTACCTGTTCAAACATGAATGTTTGAATTATATAATTCATATCATTCAAACATTGTATGTTGACGTTGAATGTAAATAATTCGATACATTTTAGTGGGAAAATACTAAAAATTCTCACCTCACGTTAATAGTTCTGAATAGTTTCCACGTAGCTTCTGTACTACTCTCCACTGAAAAGGAATGACTTCAGGTCTCTCGCCTGTCGTTTGTTGGAGGTAGTGGAAAAGCGCCTTTATTGTCTTTAGTCCTTTGTAGACACAGTGTAAGATGCACCCTTAGGACTGCACGCATACACTAGCTGGTCCAAAAATGTGTTTAAATGTTTTTTTTTTTTTTTTTACTATTTAAGCATAAGAAACAACATGTAGAGGGCAGTTCAGTTTTGTTGCTGATTTGAAATATGTTATTTAAATGTGAGTGTGGCAAGCAGTTTTTGGAATTTCAGGATTTCCCCATTCAAGTATATAGACTTTAGTCTTGGATACCCAAGAGGCATTGCAAATATGGCCGCCAAGTGAACAGAACTTCAAGTCAACAAGTCAAAGTTCTATGTAACGGCACATGACCAAAAGTGAAAATCCTAATGGTTGGCCAGTTTTCTTCGCAGTTTGATGGAAAAGAGATTTGTGGAAAAAAAGTCCATATCATTCTGAACAGATGCATTAACAGCAGTTCATTCAAATTCAATGTTTTTCAAAATGTTCACATTGAATATTCATTTTGTTTTATCAAAAGGCAGCTCACTAGGTTTTAGAACAGAGCTACCATAATCAGTACTGAACATTTCTGTGAATCATTTATCCTCACATGATAACAGATAAAGGGATAGTTCACCCAAAAATGAAAATCACCCCATGATTTACTCACCCTCAAGCCATCCTAGGTGTTTATGACTTTCTTCTTTCAGACGAATGCAATTGGAGTTATATTTAAAAATGTCCTGGCTCTTCCAAGCTTTATAATGGCAGTGAATGGGGTCGAGATTGTGAAGCCGAAAAAAGTGCATCCATCCATCATAAAAAGTGCTCTACACCAGGGGTTTTCAACCTTTTAGGACATGCGCCCCCCCCAAGTTTGTCTAATTTCACTCGCCCACTAGCCCAAAGCTACAAAATGCGGCAAGTGTTAAAGTAGCCGAATTCCGCGGGAAAACCGCGGACTTGGCAACACTGAGCGTGACTGATACTCGAGCCAACTCTGCTCTAACTGTCGACTAGCAGTGGGAGTCAGATTGCCCCCTAGTGGATGGCTAAAGATTTGTTAACTCATATTCATAAATTCTCAAGGGAACGTCTCTGAATTAACTGATGCTCGCGCCCCCCACCCCAACGGTGATACCGGTATTACCGGTGTTGTCGCACGTCGATTAACCGGTGGGAAAATTTCCTCACCGTCACAACCCTAAGAGTTTGATGACACACACCAACTAACCAATCAGATGAATTCAAAATGTGGACTGTGTCTGTTCGATTGTGGTATAACTGTGTGTTTTTGGTTCTGCAGCATGCGTTTCATTTCCACTGCATCTCTCGCTGGCTGAAGACCAGACAGGTGTGTCCTCTGGACAATAGAGAGTGGGAGTTCCAGAAGTGAGTGATTTTGTTTCTTCATTAAAATAGAGGCAGACCCAGGAACTGTATTAATAATCAAAATTAGCCCAAAATTACAAAACGCGGCAAGTGTTAAAGTAGCCCAATTCCGCGGGAAAACCGCGGACTTGGCAACACTGAGCGTGACTGATACTCGAGCCAACTCTGCTCTAACTGTCGACTAGCAGTGGGAGTCAGATTGCCCCCTAGTGGATGGCTAAAGATTTGTTAACTCATATTCATAAATTCTCAAGGGAACGTCTCTGAATTAACTGATGCTCGCGCCCCCCTTGACAGGTGCTGGCGCCCCCCTGGCGGAATAATAGCTAATAATTCCATTAATAATAACTCAGATTGTATTCGTCTGAAAGAAGAAAGTCATAAACACCTAGGATGGCTTGAGGGTGAGTAAATCATGGGGTAATTTTCATTTGTGGGTGAACTATCCCTTTAAATCACATTTGTCACAAAAATAAACTATCCTCTGTCACCACCACAGTGCAGCCCAGCCAATCAAAAGCAGAGCTGTAGGTGAAGACATAAACAACAAAATTATTTTCACCACTCTCTCTCTCTCTCACACACACACACACACTTGAAGACAAACAGTGAATACAGTGCACAGTTGCAAAAATCACAAGACAATAGATATAAATCAATTGGACAAATACAGTAAAGCTTGTACAAGGCCAAACAAAACTAAAAAGACACAAGAACAAAACAGCAGCTGATCACACACACACAGCTTCCTGGGGTTAAAGGCGCTGTGTTAGATGGGTGGGCATTGACGAGGTGACACGTAGGTAGACTTGTGCCGGTATTCGGTAATGCGATATATCACGGTAATGAATATGCACGATATTGTTATCGTGGGCACTTCTAAATACCGTGAATAATTATATATTACAAATTATTCCGAATTTTTAATGCATTTTAAGAATACTTTTCCCATCAACTGGTCAAAATTTCAGCATCATTACTCCAGTCTTCAGTGTCACATGATCCTTCGGAAATCATTCTAATATGCTGATTTGCTGATTATCAATATTTAAAACAGTTGAGATCCAAAGATCAGCATTTATCTGAAATAAAAAGCTTTTGTAACATTATTCACTATTCCATTCAGTATAATTTGTAATATTTTTTTGGGAAAGAAATTATAGAAATTAATACTTTTATTTAGCAAGGATGCTTAAAATTGATCAAAAGTGATGATAAAGGCATTTATGTTACAAAATATTTCTATTTCAGTTAAATAGTGTTCATATCGATATCGGAATTATATCGTATCGACCGAAATTAAGAAATATATCGTGATATAAATTTGGGCCATATCGTCCAGCCCTAGTCCAAAAATATGCTTTTTTTGTTTTGTTTAATGCTATTTAAGCATAAGAAACAACATTGATGGGGCAGTTCAGTTTTGTTGCTGATTTGAAATATTATTTAAATTTGAGTGTGGCAAGCAGTTTTTGAGATTTCAGGATTTCTTCATTTAAGTAGATAGACTTTGCTCTTGGATACCCAAGAGGCATTGCCCTTTTAAGGAAAGTCAGTTTACTCTGCAGCTATATTTGCAGTGTTTCTGGTCACATGACCAAAAGTGCAAATCCTAATGGTTGGCCAGTTTTCTTCGCAGTGTGATGGAAAAGAGATTAGAACATCTCTCAGTGAAAAATTTTGTTTATATTAGTCTGAACAGATGCATTAACAGTAGTTCATCCATATTCTTTATTGCACTGAACTTTTTGCACTGAATGTGTCTTGTATTAGAAAATAGCTCACTAGATTTTAGAACAGAGCTACTGTAATCAGTATTGAACTCATTTACCCTCACATAACAACAATGAAATCACATTTGTCACAAAAATAAACATTATTCTGTCACCACCACAGTGCAGCCCAGCCAATCAAAAGCAGAGCTGTAGGTGAAGACATAAACAACAAAATTATTTTCACCACTCTCTCTCTCTCTCACACACACACACACACTTGAAGACAAACAGTGAATACAGTGCACAGTTGCAAAAATCACAAGACAATAGATATAAATCAATTGGACAAATACAGTAAAGCTTGTACAAGGCCAAACAAAACTAAAAAGACACAAGAACAAAACAGCAGCTGATCACACACACACAGCTTCCTGGGGTTAAAGGCGCTGTGTTAGATGGGTGGGCATTGACGAGGTGACACGTAGGTAGACTTGTGCCGGTATTCGGTAATGCGATATATCACGGTAATGAATATGCACGATATTGTTATCGTGGGCACTTCTAAATACCGTGAATAATTCCGAATTATGCATTTTAAGAATACTTTTCCCATCAACTGGTCAAAACGCACAACACCACTGGTATGCTGTGTGAAAGAGGCGTGCGCACTCTGACCTAAACAAGAGCGGACGAGAAGCACATGGCGGGAACATGTGAGAGACGCTCTGGA
>NW_015654535.1:0-1400 GCF_001515625.1 Sinocyclocheilus rhinocerous
AGTTTCGCTTTCACAATAAAACACACAGTGCCTTCACGACATGGCAGCGGCGGCAGCAACAATACTATAGCGAGAATAATAAGATCTTTGCAACTTTACAGATCTTCTTTATGCACCAAGAGCTTGTAACACTTCAAAGAGAAAGGAAAAATTGAAATAGCATCATATGACCCCTTTAAAAAAATTAAATCAATATATTGTTTTCTGTGGATGAGTGAGCAAGATGATTTTCACATCATTTTGAAGTAAATATTCTAGCCTACAAGACTGATTACTCAAAAGTCTTATTCAGAACTATTTAGTATGGGTTTTATGGCCTTATATCAGCTACATTTTCCCCCCAAAACTTACTAACCACACATAATCTTTTTTTTTTCTTTCTAAAACATCCATCTTGCTCACATATTATTGTAGCACAGTTTGTGCTGAATACAAAAAAAATTACATGTTGGCCAATAGTATGTTACAAGTAGCTAAAATAAGCACAAATGTCAGGGCATATCAAAACATCTCAAGGGCCCCAAAATCACCTCAGACCCCAGAGGGTTAAAGAAAGAGCAATTTGTTCAGTAAACCACTGTATAATAACAATAAATTTTTTTTATAGTTTTTCCCCCTGCTGTACCGAAACTGTACCGAACTGTGACATCAAAACCGAGGTATGTACCAAACCGCCATGTTTGTGTACCGTTACACCCCTAATATATAGTTTAGTCATGAAACTCTAGATGGCGCAGGCTGATGGGTTGTTAACGTAACTGATGATATTCAGAGAGTTAAACGACTTGGCACAAGCTGATTGGTTCATGCTGCATATGCAGCCAATGAGCTTTCTGCTTTGCATTTATATGGCTGGCTAGCATTCACTAGAGATTCCTTCAGCGCACTTTTCAGAGTTTCTTTGAAACTAAACAGCTAAGATAAGTAAACGGTCTTCACTCTGATTCAGTGGATTATTGCGATCGTTAGATTGACATTTTTAAACTAGAAAGCATACAAGTGTAAAACTATGTGCAGGTTATTCGCGTGAGGAGTAATTATGTATTGTTCATATAACAGCAGTGGCATTAGCAGCAGCAGCAAGCAGTTTTCCTAGTTCATGTACACTGAACAAAATTATAAACGCAACACTTTTGTTTTTGCCCCCATTTTTCATGAGCTGAACTCAAAAATCTAAGACTTTTTCTATGTCATGGCAACGGTTCGTGGCCAGGTCAGATTACGTCAGAGTTTTTTGTCGTTTGTTGGAAAATCATATCACACTGAAGATTCTTAGAACACTAATATATTACCTATGTACCCACATATAATATATACGCTCATTTAGATAATCCGAAGATAAATTCATAGAGACCAAACATGATATAGGTGAGGTTATATTAACTAGTGATCTATCATAA
>NW_015654535.1:1421-4004 GCF_001515625.1 Sinocyclocheilus rhinocerous
AGTATGTTTATTGGGTGAGGGGTCTGTGAATGTTTGTTAATCTAAGGAATAATTGATTTGTTAAATCTAATGAACAATGGTGTGTCTGATTGGTCCAGACGCTACACTGTGCAGCAGCAGTATGTCTTAAATACTCACGGCACCGTATCGCAGTAGCAAGTTCCTGTACTTGCTTGCAGCAGCAGCAATAATCTACAACTACAGCAATAACCAACAGCAGCAGCAATTCAGCAGCAGCATAGCAGATCTATTCCACCAAGACCAAATACATTAATATTGTCATATCTATCACCATGCTAAAATATTCAGAGAGTTGTCAACAGACAACAGGTTGCATTAATCCATTTATTGGTGTATCTTTTGTTTTGTATTTCTCTCCTTTTGTTGTTTTGAATTCATTTATTGTTAAAACCATACATCTACAGCATTCATAATTGTTTTTTTCATTTGCCTACTTGAATTCATATTAATACACCTTTGAATTCACTAATTTAACTGTGTAGTGTGTTGTGTTCCATTTCCTTGATTGAATTGTTTAGTGAGTATTTGAAGTGACCCTAAGTTAACAAGAAATTGGTTAGTAATATATTTCCATCAGAAGACAGCTAGACAAAGATCAATTAAAATTAAAACTCAGGCCCTTATCAGTCCAGCGGTAAAGTGATAAGGGGGCTACATATTTCTCCGCAATCTTCATTAATATATGAATGGTTTATCTGACATTAAATATAATGATTTAAAATGTTAAATGCTTGTTAAGATGTTGTTTCATACGTTTGTCATTTATTATTCACATATATTATTCATGTTCATTTTTTTATTTTGCAGAAAAGGTTAGATGTGCTTTTCCTAACGTGAACACAAGATCTCTGAGAGAGGCTGCTCGCAACATCAAATGAGCGAAAGCTTAATGTTGAGATTTATATTTCCATGCTTTGTTTCATTGTGCCTTATACTGTTTCGTTGTGTCATATACCCTAGTTTGTAGGGTACACAGATGATGTTGTTACACATGGTGAATAAAAGATGAATACTGTTTACAGATGTGACGTGACCATTCATCCGTTTAACATCATTTGTCTTTGCATGATGTCAATTTCATGAAAAATTAGACCTGACGCCTCAAATTATAAATCTTTATTATAAGTTTACTGTTGTAAATTTGAGGTAAGGAGACCGTTTGAACACTGATGTCTTATGTGCTTGCTCAATTTAACCAACAAAGTTACATACTGCAGCTTTAATTTCATGTCATTAATAACCAGAACAGTATCTTAAAAGTGAAATCTAGATTAAAAAGACAAAAGTGTTTATTGTATGTACATGTGGTGAATGGACATTTATATTATTTTCTTTCCATTTCATACTTTTACCCTATCCTTATTAAACTTTGGAAAGAGACATTCCGTGTCTGTGAAGTTTGCTTGCTGTCAAAGTATACAGAGAACATGCAGAGAACAGTACAATAGGATGCTAACATACACAACCTAATTATGTGAAATATACAGGTGCATCTCAATAAATTAGAATGTCGTGGAAAAGTTCATTTATTTCAGTAATTCAACTCAAATTGTGAAACTCGTGTATTAAATAAATTCAATGCACACAGACTGAAGTAGTTTAAGTCTTTGGTTCTTTTAATTGTGATGATTTTGGCTCACATTTAACAAAAACCCACCAACTCACTATCTCAACAAATTAGAATACTCCATAAGACCAATAAAAAAAACATTTTTAGTGAAATGTTGGCCTTCTGGAAAGTATGTTCATTTACTGTACATGTACTCAATAACTTGGTAGGGTCTCCTTCTGCTTTAATTACTGCCTCAATTCGGCGTAGCATGTTCTGATATTTTATAATTAATATGATATAACAGAGCCCCTTGTTCCCCAATAGATGCCACAATACAATACGAAAATTACAATACGAGTTCACTGTTCATCATTATGATTTCTTGTCAGATATTGTTTCTTAGCTGTAATTACAATATGAGACATGAGTTCACTGTTCATCACTATGATAATTTCGTGTTGCCAGATTTTTTTTTAGCATTGAAAAAAAAAAAGCACTTCAGCTGAACTTGTTGACAGTCATGCTTGATTTTCAGTGTCAATTTCTTCAACAAACAATGGCCTTTGGCTGTAGAAGCAACATGGTCAGGTGGTGTAACTGGTTTGTGTCAATTGGCGTAACCAATATTTTTCATAAAAATATAATTATATACAGGAAAATTAATGTGGAATAAAATGTAATCATCTAGTTTAGTATAATAACATGGTTTTTAACTTTTTTTTTTACATAATTTGTCAAAGATTATTTAGAAAACAGAGGTGTTTTCAGCATATGTTCCACCAAATATTGCAAAAACGCATTAAAATGTACATTTAGAGATAACTCTAATAAAAACTATTTTCGTGTGATATTTTAAAATGAAGTATTTATTTCTATGAGTAAGCTTACTTGTGATCTAGGTGGATAAAATATTTAATATTTCTCATTCTTTGGTGGTTACACCATTTGACATTTTCATGTACATTCAGTCTTAACTTTTGCACACAAAAAAATGGTGCATATGTCAGTTT
>NW_015654535.1:10551-11631 GCF_001515625.1 Sinocyclocheilus rhinocerous
GAAAAAAAAGCACTTCAGCTGAACTTGTTGACAGTCATGCTTGATTTTCAGTGTCAATTTCTTCAACAAACAATGGCCTTTGGCTGTAGAAGCAACATGGTCAGGTGGTGTAACTGGTTTGTGTCAATTGGCGTAACCAGTATTTTTCATAAAAATATAATTATATACAGGAAAATTAATGTGGAATAAAATGTAATCATCTAGTTTAGTATAATACATACATAATTTGTCAAAGATTATTTAGAAAAAAGAAGTGTTTTCAGCATATGTCCCACCAAATATTGCAAAAACGCATTCAAATTTACATTTAGAGATAACTCTAATAAAATCTATTTTCGTGTGATATTTTAAAATGAAGTATTTATTTATATGAGCAAGCTTACATGCCATCTAGGTGGATAAAATATTTAATATTTCTCATTCTTTGGTGGTTACACCATTTGACATTTTCATGTACATTCAGTCTTAACTTTTGTAAAAAATGGTACATATGTAATTTTTTATTACATAAAATCAACATAAACACGCTGTGTACATTTTAAAATACCTGATGCATGCTTTTAAAACAAGTTTTTAAAAGATTTTTGAATTTCTCATCTTGACAACCCCTTTTTGTCACTGACCCATATCCATAATGAATCTTTCATAATGTCTACAATTCGAGTGTTATAATGAGAGGATTCGTGAGCATGCAAATTTCAGCACTGCGCAGGAACTCTGGCGTTTTGAGCGGTGAGTGAATTTTCTGATTGGCCACTGCGTTCCAGAAATCCAGAAACATTCTGGATTCAACGCTGCAAAAACGTGTTTTAAAGGGGTCATCGGATGCCCATTTTCCACAAGTTGATATGATTCTTTAGGATCTTTATGAACATAGTTTGGTTAAAATTTCTCAATGGTAGTGTAAAAAACACCTTTTTTACCCTGTCAAAAACAACTCTTTTCAGCACGTTAGAAAGGCGATTTGCAAAAATTGATTACAAAAAACTCATACTCACTTTTTCTGTTGGTGAAGCTGGACCACAAATGATTTGTGCGAAGATAGACGCATTTAGGTAGATCGGGGGCGCATTCCCTTCA
>NW_015654536.1:0-7340 GCF_001515625.1 Sinocyclocheilus rhinocerous
TTTCACAGGGACCATGTGATCATGCTGCATTTGATTACTTGTGCCATGTAGAACAAAACAGTTGATTACAATTACATTTTAAAACACTATTGTGAACATTTACTGAATATTATAATTATAATATTATAACTGTGTTAGGACATAGACAAAGCCCTGGATGCATTTTGGCAGCCTTTCTGTTAGAAGACAAACTAGCACAGATGTGAAGTTACTGTCATTGGCAGCCAATCACCTGAGCTGTAAATATCATGTGACTGAAATGACATCACGACAACACTGAAAACACAACATTAGAGCACATTTCCAACCGACAAAATAGTAAATAAAATAAAAATATTTTACAAAAAATACACATATCTGCACCAATAAAATCTCCAGGACCTTTACTCAATATCTAATATAACTACTACTGATGTAAAAGGAACCCTACAAAATGTGTAATTTATTTAGAATTTATACTTCAACCCTTTAAACCGCAGGGGGAAAAAAATCAACCCAACAGTTCTCAACCCTGAGAGCACACGTACATCATGGAGACTTCTATCTGACATCTGTATTCACATCTGCAAGACGTATTTTTTAGAGTGTTTGCTCATCTGCAATACGTCTATAAAGACGTATTAGAGTGTTTGCTCATCTGCAATACGTCTATAGGACATGTCCTAACAGATGTCAAATAGACGTTTATTAGATGTCTTTGAGATGTTTATGATTTAGAATGTATGTAAAACTGACATCTTACAGACATCTATCTATCAGATGTCTGAACAGAGCAGATGCTTTCCAGATCAAGCGATCTTATCTTGCAGACATACTGTGCTATCTGGTAAGTAGATCGATTCCACAGGAAAATTGCAAACTTGACAACCTTGCTACTGGAAACCATTTGGTAATGGTTTTAATAATATCGCGAAATATTTCTGTTGAAATTTTTTTCTTTAGTCACAGGTCACTGATATTTTTGAGTGTTTGTCTTTATTTCGAGAACAAAATAGCCATATTGTAGTTCCAGCATCTACCAGCAGAGGCTGCAAGGTGCTATGACCTTTGACCCCTCCCTTAGAGATTAACCTTATGACCTTTATAATGGTCTCCAGATGTGTTATGACATCTGTTTTGGTAATATATCTGGCTTATGTAAACTCTGTAATGAAATAAGAGAATGCCGAAATTGTCCTTTAATGATCACCAGATGTTAAGTTACACAGTTGTACAATGAAACAGGGCAAAAAGCTGAATTTTTTAACAGGATGTTTCATTTCAGGACAGATGCAGCGATCAGCAGTTTGCAAGCGTCTGTCCTTTGCTTTACTGAATCAGTGCTATTGGTCTTACAATTATTTCTTACTGTACTGCACGTGTGTTTTTATATGAAAATATAACCTAAATACGTAGTTTTCTGTGATGTTCTGAAAAGTGTTTGGTGAATTCGGTGTGTCACCAATGTCGTCTTGTTGACTGATATAAAGTTGTGAAGTAATATAATAATAATATAGATCGGGTAGGAGATAGAACTGACCTCCACGGCTGAAACATGAGTTTCGTTTACATCGGACTTGTCAAATTTGAAGATTTCAAGCGTGTTTGAACTTAATGTCCGGGACAGCTTGCAAATATTGCTAGAAGTTGCATGCACTGATGCATTATGGTGAATTTCTCATTTGCAAGTCACTGTGAATAAAGTCTCATCAATAAAAAAAAATAAAAAAATTGATTGTCATTTCATGACAACAGCATCCATTGTGCCTTTAGTATGCTGTGTAAAAGGTCAAATGCTTCACTTAGAAATAATTTATTATTGTAATATTAAGATTCTCATATTATTATTATTATTATTATTATCAGTGACATAAATAATAATTTACGTAATGCCAAGTCTTTATCCACGAAAATACGGACTGTGCGCGAGATTAATTTTTTCTCAACCCCGAACGCATATTCGGCTACATATTTAAAAAATCCACCCACATTGTTATGCTCTACATTGCCGACGACGTTGACGTATTTGATCAGGAGGAAGACCCCAGCCTGGTATTTTCTGATAAAGACTGGGATTTATTTTACAATAACGTCTTGAAAGATCTGAACGAATGGAGAGAAGAGCGTTTTTATGTTGCGGAGTGGGACGGTACGTCGTTCAATACCAGGTACAGAGTGGTCGACGACTACTCAAAAAAGAACCCGGATGACTACATGTACATATTCTTCTGCAAAGACAAGATGAAGCTCTGCAATTTTTCAGAAAACAGCGGTCATAATGAGCACCACAAAGTGTACACCCTACGGTTTTTATTCAAGTGGCACGATCTGCATCTGTGGAGCGCACTTTTTTCGAGCATCAACAAAATGTTCAGATGGTGCGACATGCGTGACGGGTACTGCAAAATTAAAACACAGCTGTTTACCCCCAAGAGTTGTCCTTGCAACAGTTCATGCGCGCTGCAGACATTTACTACAAACACTATAAAGAGCAGTAAGTCAAACCCTTTCTACATCACACTTTCACCATGTCTCAAGACGCTGCTTCACAATGCGATTACGCTCCTTTCAACCTCAAGTCTACCGACGATAATGCTACAGATTATATTCCAATAGGGGAACCCCGCTCACCCGACCTTCACAAAGAATGGTTGGATAAATTCTGCACGGAGCTGGGGTAACGCAACCTGACCTTCCTATCGGATCTGTGCGCTACCTCTGCAGCCAGCGGGGGGTTCGATACCACAGACGCTGTTTCAGCGGAGTTGGGCTCAAAATCATGCAGCATACCTTCCTGTTTTTTCGACTCACGCTTCGATGAGCTGTGCGGCATGCTGTTCAAGCCCGATCTTCAGACTATTATCGACTTCACTCTACTCCACTGTGGGTTGAAGTCCAACAACAGTCTGAGGATTCAAGGAACAACCGGGGCTATCCTGCACAAATTAAGAGACGAAACATTCATCGTCGCGAAGCTACAAGAAATCAGGGAAAAGCTGCTGGACAAGGACTACAAGAAAGTCATTTACGACGGCGTGGATCTCTGGCAAAGCAGCGTGTCATCGCCTGCAGCGTGACCGTGACAACATGGGGTCTGTGTGTAGTGGAAATTATTTTTCCAGAGAGGTCGTGTTTATGCCCCGTTATAAAGAACAAATGATTGAAATGATGCTTACGGCCATCGAGCACACGTGCGACCCCGAGAAAGATCACGGGGTACAAAAGAGACGTATAAAAAATCTCAAGAAACAAATGGAAGTTATGAGAAGATCATCGGATTCGTGGGACGTATTGATCGACGTGTGTTAACAGAGCCAATCCACCCCCTGTAATGCTCAATAAATTCTAGATGAGATATCCGCAGCCGGTGAAGGGCTAGGAGTTAGTGAGGTCCAGTGTATGTGTACGTATGTAACCGATGCATGTGTGAAGTTGGTTTCCAAAAATGAGAAAAACATGGTCTGCGAAATGGTCGAAATTATGGTCAACTACGTACTAGATCATAGCTATATGGCGTGTGTAAATTGTCTTTATTGGCTAGACAGTCTGTGACATTATTCTATCATTGTTTTTATTATTATTTATATCATACCTTCATTATGTAGCCATTTTGTATTCTATTTTTGTCACTATCTATCCATTTTGAAAGCTATTCTAGTCGCTATGTATCCATTTTGAAATATATTCTTTTACTATCTCTATATTATTTTTTAATAAAAGACTGAAACGTGACACTTGTACGTGTTATTCTTTTGCTGAGGGGTGTAACGACAACATGTCTGAGCTCATGAAAAAAGTTTATCACACGCCGGCCAACCCCAGTTCTTTAAGCGGTAAAAAACGATTAAAAGATGCCGTCTTAAAGGCTACAGGCGTCCGTCTGTGGCTGGGGAGGATGCGTACAGATTACACAGAACAGCACCTATAAACTACAAACGTAATAGAGTCGTGGTGTACGGTATGGATATGCAGTTACAAGCGGATCTAGTCGACATGTCAGCGTACTCCAAGGAAAATGATAATAATAAATATTTGTTGACCTGTATCGACGTATTTAGTAAGTATGAGTGGGCTCGAACGCTAAAGAATAAATATTCCAATAGGGGAACCCCGCTCACCCGACCTTCACAAAGAATGGTTGGATAAATTCTGCACGGAGCTGGGGTAACGCAACCTGACCTTCCTATCGGATCTGTGCGCTACCTCTGCAGCCAGCGGGGGGTTCGATACCACAGACGATGTTTCAGCGGAGTTGGGCTCAAAATCATGCAACATACCTTCCTGTTTTTTCGACTCACGCTTCGATGAGCTGTGCCGCATGCTGTTCAAGCCCGATCTTCAGACTATTATCGACTTCACTCTACTCCACTGCGGGTTGAAGTCCAACAACAGTCTGAGGATTCAAGGAACAAACGGGGCTATCCTGCACAAATTAAGAGACGAAACATTCATCGTCGCGAAGCTACAAGAAATCAGGGAAAAGCTGTTGGACAAGGTCTACAAGAAAGTCATTTACGACACCGTGGATCTCTGGCAAAGCAGCGTGTCAGCGTCTGGAGTCTGACCGTCACAACATGGGGTCTGTGTGTCTGTGCCGGTTACCATCGGAGTATTAAGATGATACGTCATACGTCACCTTCATTTTCTTTGTCGACGTCCCACAAATTTGCGGTGATACATAGATGTTTTGCAAGATATTATGCAGGGGTACAACTCCAGTTACCATCGGAGTATGTTGTACCCCTGCATAATATCTTGCAAAACATCTATGTATCACCGCAAATTTGTGGGACGTCGACAAAGAAAATGAAGGTGACGTGTTTCAAAACTTGTACCCCTTGTAATGCTCAAAAAAATTCTAGATGAGAGATCCACAGCCGGTGAAGGGCTAGGAGTTAGCGAGGTCCTGTGTATGCGTACATATGTAACCGATGCGTGTGTGAAGCTGGTTTCCAAAAATTAGAAAAATATGGTCTGCGAAATGGTCGAAATTATGGTCAACTACGTACTAGATCATAGCTATATGGCTTGTGTAAATTGCCTTTATTGGCTAGACAGTCTGTGACATTATTCTATCATTGTTTTTATTATTATTTATATCATACCTTCATTATGTAGCCATTTTGTATTCTATTTGCGTACCTTCATTATGTAGCCATTTTTTATTCTATTCTTGTCACTATCGATCCATTTTGTATTCTATTCTTGTCACTATCTTTCCATTTAAAAAAAAAAAACTATTCTTGTCACTATGTATCCATTTTGGATATAGAATAAGAGCGGGTTTGAGGTTACTGAAGCGTTTAAGTCTATACTTGAAAAGGGCCGTGTTCCAAAGAAATTGCAGACGGACCGAGGAACGGCATTTTTTAACAAGCTTTTTCAAGATTTAATGAAAAAGCACAATGTTCATAATTTTGCGACGGCTACTGATTTGAAGGCCAGCGTTGTGGAGCAATTTAATAGGACGTTAAAAAGTCGAATGTGGAGATATTTAACCGTTACAAATTTGCGGCGATACATAGATGTTTCGCAAGATATCATGCAGGGGTACAACTCCAGTTACCATCGGAGTATTAAGATGAGACCGGTGGACGTCGACAAAGAAAATGAAGGTGACATGTTTCAAAACCTGTACGGCGGTATGAAGAAAAATGCTCATACTGATTTAAATATAAAGTAGGGGATGCGGTCAGGATTTCTGAAGTGAGAGGACCGTTCGCCAAGGGTTATGAGCAGAACTACACCAAATAATTTTTCACCTAAAAGTGGCTGCTAAAAATATAGTTCCGACGGTTCGGGTCTCATGGTCATGGCACGTAAGCGATTGTCTAAACTGCCTGGTATAAGGAGACGTGGTAATTCGATAAAGAAAACAAAGCGAGGGACCAAGAATCTCTCAGTTACGTCCAGAAAGCGTAAGAAGACTGTGAAGCAAAACGTTGTGGTTAAGAGATCCATAAAAAACATATTCTAACATGGCGTTACTGCACCGCATGTCAGGAGAATGTATCAAGTCCGAGTTTATTTACAGTCCCGCTGACGCAGACGGTTATCGAGAAAAATGCCTATTTAGAAGTACCGCCTTTATCGGCTATATCGGATTCGTCGCCTTTGGAGTTTTTTATCGCGGGAACCGGCGAATATTACGTAGACCTAAATAACACGCTGTTGTTTCTACGTCTTAAAATCACGAGACCTAATGGGGCTGATATTCCAGACACTGCAAAGGTAACCCCGATAAATTACCCTAGAGCCATCGATGTCAGTCTCGGCGGTCGCCTGATATCTCAGAGTTTGAGCACGTATCCTTACCGATGTATCATCGAGAGTCTTCTCAACTACAGCAAAGATATGCTGGAATCGCTTTTCTCGGCGGGTCTATTTTTCAAAGACACAGCGGGGCAGATGGATGAGACCGACCCTGTGGGCCGTACCGCGGGGCTGACCAAGAGATGGCTCTACACAGCCAGAAGCAAGGTTGTGGAACTGTTGGTGCCTATTCACAGCGATATTTTCTTTCAAGAAAAATTAATGCTAAACGGCGTCGACATAAAAATACGAATGATCAGAGGCAAAGACGAATTCTGCCTGATGACTGGTGAGGATGTGGCCTATAAATTAAATATCATGTCGGCGACGCTTATTGTCAAGAAAGTGACCGTATCGCCGTCCGTGAGACTGGCACACACCCAGACCTTGCTCTCAACTACGGCCAAGTAAATTTGGTTTTGGGGACATTGCCGAAATCTATCGTTCTGGCTATGGTGGATAACGACGCGTTCACCGGAACATACGATAAAAACCCGGTCGTGTTCAATCATTACAATTTGGAGTTCCTAGCCGTCTATGTCGACGGACAACAATTCCCCGCCAAACCATGCAAATATCTACAGCCAGACTTCAAATGCGGTTCTGCTGTGCGTGAATTTTATCAGCTGGCGACCACGACCGGAAGACATCTTAAAGGGGTCATATGATGCGTTTTCAATTTTTCTCTTTGGAGTGTTACAAGCTCTTGGTGCATAAAGAAGATCTGTAAAGTTGCAAAGACTAAAGTCTCAAATCCAAATTATTTTAAAAAGTTAAGTCAGCCACGCCTACCTAAAACGGCTCGTTCTAACACTCCCCCACATATCTACATCACTATGTGGGAAGATTAAAGAAAGAATTTATTCTCGCTGTAGTATTGTTGTTGCCGCCGCCATGTCGTGAAGGCGCTGTGTGTTTCGTGTGTTTCGCGAAACTACTTTGTTTGGCCTTCCAAAAGAGGACGATATCTGCTTCGTCATGCCTAGAGCTGATCCATGCTGGTCGCTGAGGAAATACATCAACTTAGTGCTGTGGATCGCCGGATCGGC
>NW_015654536.1:9289-13229 GCF_001515625.1 Sinocyclocheilus rhinocerous
ACATTTCATTACACCAAATACACAAAATAATGTTCTTTTTAGCAACATCATATGACCCCTTTAAAAATCAGGCCCTCTCTATCAACAGGGATGATTTTCTGAGAGGCTATTCACTTTACGCCTTTAACCTCATGCCTGACGAAGACTGCGGACAGCACATATTGCTCATCAAGCCCAGGAATATCAGACTCAAAGCACGTTTCAAAAAACTGCTGCCGCATACTATTAATCTCATCGTTTATGGCGTGTTTGACAGCGTCATCGAAGTGTCTAACCGCAGACAGGTCCTGCTTGATTACTACTGAACAGAAAATGAACACGATGCAGCTCACCGCTATAATGGACAAAATTTCATGTAACACTGATTTTCTCGGCGTTCTCCCGAGCGATCAGATGCCTGAAACCCCGTTAAGGAACTTACCGTCGATATCTATCATTAACACGCATGCTCCGGACCTGCCGGGGGAGCATTGGCTGGCTGTTTATTTAACTCTAGACAGTTCCGGATGTTTTTTCGATAACTTCGGGAGCGATTTCCAATCACCATCAAAAACTTTTTAACATCCAACGCCCCCGTCGTGTTATATTCTACCAAACGCGTTCAGGATTTTACGTCGGATGCTTACGGACAACACTGCGTGTTTTTCCTGTATCATTTAGCCAGGGGTCGTGACTATAACTATGTGATTTTTGCACTTGACCTGCGGGTGTCGCTGTTGGACAGTGTTATTCCTGCTTCCTGTTTGCAGTGCTGCTGGTTTGTGATTGTAGCTTCGTGTAGCTTTGTTTTTCTGTAAAATCTCTATTACTCTCTGTTGTTTAAAGTGATAAATATAACTTAATTCCCACCATATTTCTGATATTATCTATCAGCCTAATCTGATTAATTTGATCGTTCGCTTTTATTCTAAAACCACGAGTGCAGCGCATCTTCAGCGCGTTAGCATTCGTTAGCTTGTCATTAGCGTTTCCATTCGTGCCTATTGCTTTATTTTCTTTCTTTTTTTCTATCGCTCCGTTTTTTTTTCCTTTTTTTTTTTCTTTTTTTTCACAAGTTCATCAAACAACTGTGGTAAGTAAGAATCATTCATCAATCACGGTGAGTAATGGCTTTTTCTCCTGCTATTGTTGTTTGCACCGCTTGCCACATGTATAGTTTATCTCTCTCTGTTGGCGACGAGGGATTCTCATGTGATAAATGCAGGGAAATAGTTAGGCTGACAGAGAAGATTTCAGAATTAGAGACACGCATCCAAACTTTAATTGAGGACAGTAAGAATGTGAGGGCTCTAGATACGGCTTTGGATGCGACTAGCTCAGGGAGTCCTGTACATTGTTCGGTTCCGGTAACAGACCCTCTGCAGAAGGGCAACTGGGTGACTATGAGGCGGCATAGTCGCGGGTCAAAACACAGCTCTTTCGTACACATATAATTTCACAGCGACACATTTAAAGAACGTGAAAATACATAATTAAAATTCTAACCATTGCCTTCGATCGAGAGATGGTGATTTGAACACGGGTTCATCCGTCCTCAGTGCCGTAGCACGGGAAATTCTCTTTTTGACAGACTTTTTATAAGGCCGTGCAGGCTCAGGCATGCGTGCTCGAGCTCCAGGAGTGGTTTTTAAAGAACTAATCAAACGTCTAACATGCTGATTAGGAACCGTAGAAAATGGTATGTTTAATTCAGCAAATGCCTGTATAAAAATACCCGTAAGGTTGACTGCTAGCATCTTGATAACACTCCATAAAGTATTTCACATTGGTAGGGTACATCTGGCGCCCTTCAACAAATTTAATGTCGTACAATTTAAGCAATTCATCATACAGAAGCTGCCAGCAATTGTAAATATATACAATGTTTTCAATTTTTTGCTGGGACCACTGATCACGCATAAGAATAAGTCGAAAGTCAAATTCAGAAGCATCCCGAACCCCTCTTTGCATCATCGAATCAGTAGCCATAAGGAAGAGTGTTGAAATCCGGTAGAAGTCTACGTTTATTGTACACCACCTTGAACCTTTTGTCGACTGACTTGTGCAACGTGAGTTGCTTTTTATTCCTCACAATGTTTTCAGAACGAGCCAAGATGTATTGCGTGTCATCGCGAGACGTCACATAGTCGGTAACCAGACCAATCAGAGTATCTAATCGGATAGCTTGGGAATTTTTAGCATTCAGAGTTATACCTTTAGCCTTCATGCACACTTTTCCTTTGGTGGTGCGATAGCCATAAGATTTGATAAGATTTTGGCCCCCAAATGGTCTCCCAGAGGGGGTATCCAGTCGCCGTCCCTAGACACGAATATAACAGAGTCGATATCAGAGTATAACACCCGGTCACCGAGTCTGTCCATCAAGTCTCCAACCGGGCGTGAGCCATCGTAAACGCCCCTATAAAGTGAAGTGACGTGTGGCCAAGTATGGTGACCCATACTCGGAATTAGTGCTCTGCATTTACCCATCCAAAGTGCACACACACAGCAGTGAACACACACACACCGTGAACACACACCCGGAGCAGTGGGCAGCCATTTATGCTGCGGCGCCCGGGGAGCAGTTGGGGGTTCGGTGCCTTGCTCAAGGGTCTCACCTCAGTCGTGGTATTGAAGGTGGAAGAGAGCATTTCGCAGTGGTTTAGAGTGTGGTGACTGTAGACGTTTCGGGTCTTTTTTACATATTCCATCCATTCGATTGAACCGTTTGAGTAAGTCTTACTCTGCTGGACGTATGCGTTATTATGTGTCAGAGCCAAAGTGTCTCTGGTGAGATATTACATCTTGATTACCCCCATACAACAGCTAGCGAGTGTTGTAAAGTTGAACGGATCAAGTTCGGTACACTCTATGAATGCTTCTCGGTATTTCATGCAAGCCTCCCATAATAAGACAACAGCGTTCACTCCGTACTCACGGAGCTCAACCCTGAAGCGGAAGACCTTACCCGTCACAGTGTTGTACCACGCATTAAACTTGGACTGGTCTTTATTGGACATGTTTTCATACCCGTAAAACTTTTTGTCGGGGTAGGGGCCCACATACCTCTCATTTTCACGCCAGTTGAAATGATGGGGAAAGTAGCCTTTTTCCATCGTTGTCAAGTTTAGAGAAGCGGGCATCTTGGACAGTGCCATCGGAATGAAGGAATAGCTATTGATGTATCGCTGATGTATCCGACATTCATTTTTTAAATTATTACAGGCAAAAATATAACTACAACTTTATGAAGGTGTCAAAGTTTAAACCATACACTGATAACATCAAACTGATTACAGACAAAAGGTAACACAAGTTTAAACCATACAGTGATAAGATCAAAGTGATTACAGACAACAAATAAAAATAAAATATAAAACCATAAAGCGTTAATAATGGAATTCTTCTTGCAAATTAATAAATTACAGTCGCTCTGTAAAATATTTCAAAATTAGTCACCAAATATGAAAACTTGTCACGTGTATGTTCCCGTTTAGTTCCAGTTGTCCTTATTTGGTCCTTCCAGTTCCTTTTCTCATTATTAGTATCACCTGTTCCTTGTTGTTAGTTATCCCCATCACCTGTCTGCCCCTCGTTATCTGCCCTATTTAGTTCTAGCCCGTTCTGTTCTCCCTTGTCTGGAATTGTTTGTCAACTCCTTGTGCTATGTGTGATTCCCTGAAAAAAAGAATTAAACTCCTCTGTTTGTACTCCTGGTCTCTTCGTTCCTCGCTCCGTGCTCCTCACAGTAGCAACCCGTGACAGAATTCCAGACCACACAAAAAGTGAGCGGCGACCGTGCTCCTCACAGTAGCAACCCATGACAGAATTCCAGACCACACAAAAAGTGAGCGGCGACTTTTCCTCGCGTTTGTTTTTTCCGCCTTTTTGAAAAGTTTTATGTTTTCCCCGCGGGTTTGGAAATTGCCGCTCTGTTCTCCGCCTTAGCTTGCCTAGATCT
>NW_015654536.1:13245-14885 GCF_001515625.1 Sinocyclocheilus rhinocerous
CAGACACCACGGGACTGAGCTGGAGGGAAGGAATCCTCCGGTGTCTGGAGAGCGTCCTGCCCCGGGCCAGAACCAGCCCACCGTCCGCGAACTCTAGTTCACCGGCCGTTAATATGGCTAGCCCAACGAACATTAATATGGCAAGCGCTTTGCTGTGCCTGCTCCTCCAGAGCACCCTCCAGTGCCAGCACCACGTCAGCGCTACCCGTATATAATAATAATAATATATATTTTGAGAGCTCAGTGGTGTTTTGCTATGATTTTAGGTTTAAATCTTATTTAGACGCTTGACAAAACATGTTATGGACATGCACAGGTTATTTATCAATTTTATAGCGTAGATATATCGCTTGGATAAATATAATTAATTAGTTAGTTTAGCCCTTATATATAAAGAAATGGATGAGTTAAATCTTTGCGGCATTACCAAGTTTGTCCGCCAGGTGTCCTCTGCGTCACATGAAACGTATCCTGAAGAGCTATTGCTTCGACCATAGACTGCATGGCTACGACGAATACCCTATTAATGTTTGAAAACTGCGATGTTGGTAATGAATCGCAGCATTCTAATTTCGTCGTGCTTGTGTGTTTGCAGACAGTCTCATATAGCAGACTGTGTAGAAAATAAACTTTTAACCTTCCGCGGTTACCCATTCGGCTACTGGCTCGGCTGTAATGCTTATTGTTTTATTTGTCGCTTTGTACATAAGACGTCAAGAATATATTAAATGATTATTTCTATATGACAATAAGCTTGCAGAAATATTTTGTTTTGAGAATATTGCATTTGGCACGTAGCGTCACAATCTCGCTCCAGATAGTAAGTGTATAGTGTTTATAACATATAATCAAAGGGGAACTTTGAACAGCTGTGCCGAAGTTTTTCCAAGTATTTTTCATCATAAGTGCCATTATTGCCGACAGCTCAGACATAACACTACTTTTCTACTTATGGTAAACCGTTATTGTATATCCCAAAGTAAACATGAAAAAAAAGTCACGTCCGCCTGGAAATCTCTCACATCCTGAGGTCGCTGAGGAGATCTCCCATGTCTGACCAACATCTGGCAACTACATCCAGACAGAAGACTTATGATCAATTTTAATAACCTAAAGTAAACACAGCAACCACCTAGAAATCTCTCCCTTTCTCTCACGTGTGTGTGTGTGGGTGTGTATGTGCGTGCATGCGCGTCTGCTTCACTCAACCCTCCCATCTCTCATTTCACTCCATGAGCTAGACATGCAAAAAGTTAATGGAAGAAGTTTTAATTCAGCTTCAACTATTTGGTATCCTTTCATTATCTGCAGCCATTGTGTAAGGACGTAATTTCTCAACTACCCTGAAAATGTAAGTAATTTTTCATTATGCTCAATTAATTTTATTCCTTAAAGGTGGGGTAAGCGATTTTCCCAAAACGCTTTAGAAAACTGAATCGGGCCGAATAGCAAAATAAACTTGTAGCCAATCAGCAGTAAGGGGCGTGTCTACTCATGATGTGGAGGAGAGAGCATTCAGTCCGAGCCGAGCAACAGAACGATAGAGATGGCGGATAAAAAACAAAAGAAGGCTTAAGGCAAGAAGTAGGACCCGTGTAAATATCGGATCAGCTTTCCAGCGCTGGAGAGAACTCAAGGAG
>NW_015654536.1:17283-19967 GCF_001515625.1 Sinocyclocheilus rhinocerous
AATCTGAGCTCCCTAAATGGTAAGTTAATCATTAATTACTAGTGTGTTTGTGCTCAACTAATGCTTAATTGTGAACAAGTTAACCATTAATTAATGCTTAACTAATGCATTATTCTGGACCCCTATTCTAAAGTGTTACCAAATGTTCCTCTCATTTATTGATTCCTTTGGCTGTGTAATTATATTTTACACATCTAAAATGCTTTGACAATACTGTAGCACATATGACATACAGATATATACAGAATATGCTTTTATCTCTTAAAATTGTTTATTCTTTTACTTATTTTTCATCCATGTAGACTGACTGAAACCCCTGTGATGGCATGCCGTCTGATACCCTACACGTGTGGTCTGCAGCTGTCCTGGACATTAAGTTCAAACACGCTTGAATTCTTAAATTTTGACAAGTCATATGTAAACAAAACAAAACTCAGCCGTGGAGGTCGCGGGTTAATTGTGGTGAGCTGGATATGTTACAAACATACGACATGGCACATCTGTAGATCGTTAAAACAGAATTTAAACATTCTGATATATCGCCAAAACAGATGTCATAACACATCTGGTGATCATTAAAAGACGATTTAAACAATATCCTATTTCATGATGGAGGTCACAGGTTAATTATGGCACTCCGGATATATGTTACAAACATATGGCATAACACATCTGGTGATCATTAAAGGACAATTTCTGCATTCTATTATTTCATGACAGAGTTTATATAAGCCAGATATATTACCAAAACAGATGTCATAACACATCTGAAGACCATTAAAAAAAGTAATAAGCTTACTCCCTAAGGGATTGGGTCAAAGGTCATAGTCATCAATAAAAAAATTTGTCATAAGCTGCATACGTAATTACTACTTGCCTTGTTCATCAGTCTGCATGGATTTATTTTTTTTAATCCAAATAAAGTTTAGCAATACTTCATGATGGGACATTAGGTCATTTTAAACTTAAATGTGGAAAGTATCATATAATTTAAATGACACATCCTCTGACAGACTGACAGGAGTGGTAAGTAAAGTTGAACTAATCTCTCTCTCTCTCTCTCTCTCTCTCATTCAAACATCCTCAGCTGGAAGCAGAACGAATCAAGAAGCGCTTGATATAAACATGAAGGTTGTCTACAGCAGTCTGTCGCTTTTACTGGGTAAGTAAAACGTACAAAACTTCAGTGTGTCTAATATCTTCTAGTGATTCCAACTTTTTTTGTTTTACTACTGCAAGTTTTACTATTCTTATCCTACACTCTCAGAAAAAGGTACAAAAGTTGTCACTGCAACAGTACTCTTTGAAAAGGTACAAATTTGTCCCTTATTTACCCCAAAGGGTGCATACCTTAAAGTACCTAATACAGTACTTACCTACCTAAGTACATTAGTACCTAAAGTGTACATTTTAGCACTTTTATAGTATACACATTTGTACCTTCTGGGAAAAAAAAAAACACTCCAGTGACTGCTTTTGTACCTTTGTACCTGTTTCCTCATAGTTTTAAGCCTAAAACTTAATTAACAAAATGTCATGAGGTTTATGGTTCTATTTAAAACTAAGCATCATTCTGTGTTTCTCATTTCTTTTAGGGTTTTTTTCAGTTCAAATGAAGGCAAATGGAACAGAAGGTTAGATTACATTGGTCAAACATTATTATATGTCACTATTACTTTTCTTCATTCAAACTGTATACTTTATAACAGACTTGATATTTATTTAGATTATTTTATTTAGTGTTAGTGTGTTTTAATATTCTTTATCAAGGGGCTATAGATTTTTAATATCAGCCATACACATTTCTGTTTAAAGTCATAGGTGTGTTTTAAACAATATACCTGTACTTTGACTAACTATTTGACTGGGCCTTAACTTACGTGCACAGATAGTCGGGATGAGACTATGTAAAACATCCAACGTTCATTTGGTTTTACGTGCCATTTAGGGTTTATCTCAAATAAATTAATTCAAATAATGGAGCTGCAGTTTGCATTAACATTTAGTTGATGCCCTCAGGCCATCCAAGATGTAAATGAGTTAGTTTGTTCATGGGAACAGATTTGTAGAAATGTAGCATTGCATCACTTGCTCAGCAATGGATCATCTGCAGTGAATGGGTGCCGTCAGAATGAGAGTCCAAACAGCTTATAAAAACATCACAATAATCCACAAGTAATCCACAGCACTCCAGTCCATCAGTTAAGGGCTTGTGAAATGAGAAGAAATGCATACATCATTAAGATGTTTTAAATTTAAAACGTAAAATACAAATCCATAATCCATAATAACGCTTGTTCCAGTGGAAAAAAGTCATCTTGTCTGAATCAGGAGAGAAATATGCAGATGTGTGTTTTATACCAATGTATATTTGTGGTCTTTTTTTTCTTTTATTCTTTTCCATTTGTTTGATGACATATTGCAATAAATGTAAAACATTCTACACCTATAATCATTCCAATTAGATGTGTATAGTACGGAAGTTCTAAGCGGCCATGCAATATATTTTTTTCCCTTCTTGTTTTCTCGTTATAACGACTTAATTTTCTCGTGATCTCGACATAACGAGAGTTGTTTTCTCGTTATAACGACTTAATTTTCTCGTGATCTCGACATAACAAAAGTTGTTCTCTAAGTTACAAAACTGCGCCAACAGGTGGCACTATTGACCTGAATATAACTGA
>NW_015654536.1:20485-30347 GCF_001515625.1 Sinocyclocheilus rhinocerous
ATTGTAAAAAAAATAAAAATAAATACTATGTCGAGATCACGAGAAAATTAAGTCGTTATAATGAGAAAACAACTCTCGTTATGTCGAGATCACGAGAAAATTAAGTCGTTATAACGAGAAAACAACTCGTTATGTCGATATCACGAGAAAATGAAGTCGTTATAACGAGAAAACGAGAAGGGAAAAAAAGAATATTGCATGGCCGCTTAGAACTTCCGTAGTATAGTGCTTTTCACAATACACATTATTTCAAAGCAGCTTCACAGAAACACATAATATTAAAGATGATACCATATTATTGCATGTTAAATTCCAGCCAGAATAGAAATAAATAATTAATTTTCATTGTAAACATAAATAAGGTTTTCTCTTAAACATATTCCAGTGAACACAGCAGGATGGGGCACAGCCAATCAGTCAACAACATATAAGAACTCATATGCCCAATATGCTCTGGATGGGAAAAACTCCAGCTGTACTCATACAGACTTACAGAGTGACCCGTGGTGGACTCTGGATCTGCTGAAGGCGTACAGCGTGAACAGAGTGACCATCACTAACAGACGCGACTGCTGTAGCAACAGGATAAACGGGGCAGAGATTCGGGTTGGAAACGATTCTTCAGATGTTTTTAGCAATCCAATGTGAGTCTCTCTAATATATTTTTACAGAGCCTGCAGAAACTCTGGCCAGTTGGGTGGTAAAACCTTATGTCACTGAAAATTATGTAAACTCACAGTTAAGTGAGTCAGATGTCGGTTCAATGCAGTTAACCCTCACATGGTTCTCATTTCCTGTTTACACTAATGGTATTTGGGATCAATATGTAATTGTAAATTGTACTGTAAAATTGTAATTGTAAAACATATATACATTTTTAATCATACAAATAATATATAATTTGTTTGTGTTTACTTCTCATCTATACATTAAAACTGTGTTTTGGGAAATATGTTTTAAGTACTTTTAATAAGTAATAAGTACTTTTGTACCTATTTACCACAAAAATCCTCAACTACACCATTAGCTTGCATGTGAAATATTACATTTTCATGAAACAATCACTTAAATGATGATCTGAATTTGATTTAAGTTGTTTCTGGATATTGATATAGGTGTTAGGTGTAGAATTATGCCATCTGCTGGTTAGAGAAAAACTTGTAGAAATGACAGTTTTTGAAAAAAAAAGTGTAATGACCATATATACCCAGCAGAGGCCCATAGAGATACATACATTTTTCTGGAAGTGGCTATCTGCTACTCTCACAACGTTTCTGATATATATTTAGTAAATATATACTGAAACATTATAAAATACATTAAAAAGAGTATTTTTCTCAAAGGTAAGAATTTGTTTTTGTTGTTTGAGGTATTTCGAAGTGCCGGCTTTTGCAATAATGCCACATAAATTTGCAGAAATGCCACACAAGTTGTCACTAAAACTTGATTGCAGGCACATATTTTTTTTCAATCTAAAAAGTAAAATCAAAATTTTAGGGTCATTTTACTTAAATATAAATAAAAAAAAACAAAACAAAACAAAAACAACTGCAATAAGCAGATATGAATGTTGGGTGTGTGTGAGAGAGATTTTGTGTGTGTGTGTGCGTACGTACGCGAGTGAGTATGCTCATTCCACATAGCATTTGTGCTCTAGTACCAGGCCTTCGTTTTTGTGTGGCCGTTTTCAGATTTATGCAGGATTTATTGATTGTATTTGCCAATTTCTATAAAAATGCTCTCTCTTGCAGTTACACATGTGTGTGTGCGTGTGAGTGAGCATGTCTTTTCTACATTGCATTTGTGCTCTAGTACCAGATTGATTGATTTTTTTTTTAAATAAACACTTTTTTTTTTTTTTCTTCACATTTCCCATTCATTTCAATGTGGGGTCATATTGACCCCAAATACCAGATTAGTAAAAACATGTTTACATACCATCAGAACAACCGAATCAACCTCGGTTTTTTTAAATGTGAATATAGATAGAAAATGTAGAAAAGTCACAAAATCTTATTCCACTGAGATGAAGGGAACCATTTTTTCAAAGTAAAAGTTGATTGGGGTCATATTGACCCCAAGGACAGATTGAGGGTTAAAAGAAAGCGACTCACTCTTCCGTCTTTCTCCAGATGTGCTGAAGTTTCTACTATTCCAGCAGGAGCTACCTACAGCTACTCATGTCTTGGGATGGAGGGACGTTACGTTACTGTGAATATTCCTGGAGCTTCAAAGATTCTTACTCTCTGTGAAGTGGGAGTCTATGTGATTTTTCCAGGTAATTCTCTATTTAAGAACCTTGTGATTTTGACTTTTAAAGGGGTCATCAGATGCAAAATTCACTTTTACATGTTGTTTGAACTGAAATGTGTATTGGCAGTGTGTGTACACAACCACCCTACAATGATACAAATCCATTGTGCCCCCGATCTACCTAAATGCGTCTATGTTTGCATATAGTCATTTGTGATCCAGCCTCACCAACAGAAGAAGTGAGTATAAGGTTTTTTAAAAATTTTTTTTATGAATTTTGCAAATCGCCTTTCCTAATAATGTACTAGTTAGCAAGTTTCATGATGAATGCAGCTAAAGGCAGTTTTTTTTTTCCTGACTTGGTTTTTGCTCTGATATGCATTATCAGCTGTTAGACCTTTTATTAGGATGTGTGTGCCTTTCCAAATCATACCCATTCAATTGAATTTGCCACAGGATAACTTCACTCAAAGTGTAGTAACATCTACAAGCACTATCAATGTTCCTGAGCTAAATTTCAACTGTCGCAGATACGGGTATGAATGCTTATGCAATGGAATCATTTAAGTTTTTTTATTTTTAATAAATTTACAAAGATGTTAAAAACCTGTTTTACTTCCTCCTTTACAATTATGGTGTATGGAGTGTAGGTTGATGTGGGGAAAAAAGTAATTTAAAGCAGTTTAGCATAAGGCAGCAACTTAATAAAATGTGAAAAAAATGAAGGGGTATGAATATTTTCGCAAGGCACTGTAAGTCCCGCCTTCTAAATAAAAGAGCCAATCGCCAATGGGCAAAGTCATCACGTGACTGGTTATAAACTGGCTGCCATACAGAAACAGTTAGTCCTGAATCGTGCGCTTTGGACAGCAAAAAAATAAAAATCTTACGACCTGAAGTTTTTTTTTTTAACAACATTTATGAAACAGTTCATGTAGGATTTTGTTGCTGATTTGAAATGTTATTTAAGTGCGAATGTGGCAGGGATTTTTTTCGATTTCACTATTCGCGAGTGAAAGATATTCCTTGAAATGGACTTTGTCAAGACTCGACAGACAGATCTAATAGGAATGCATTATAGATAAGTAAACCTCATGAACCACTTTCAAATGTGACCCTGGACCACAAAACCAGTCATAAGGGTGAATTTTTCGAAATTGAGATGTATCAATCTTTCCATTGATGTATGGTTTGTTAAGATAGGACAATATTTGGCCGAGATACAACTATTTAAAAATCTGGAATCTGAGGGTGCAAACAAATCAAAATATTGAGAAAATTGCCTTTAAAGTTGTCCAAATGAAGTTCTTAGCAATCCATATTACTAATCAAAAATTAAGTTTTGAAATATTTACAGAAGGAAATTAAAAAAATATCTTCATGGAACATGATCTTTACTTAAAATCCTAATCACATAGTGAGGTAGATATGTGGGGGCGTGTTAGAACGAGCCGTTTTAGGGGGGCGTGGCAGAGTCTTAACTTTGATAAAGAATATCTCTTTGGTTTTGAGTCTTTAGTCTTTGCAACTTCAGGGATCTTATCTATGCACAATCAGCTTGTAACACTCCAAAGAGAAAGGAAAACTAGAAATCACATCATATGACCCCTTTAATGTCCTAATGATTTTTTGCCTAAAAGAAAAATCAATAATTTTGACCCATACAATATATTTTTGGCTATTGCTACAAATATATCCCAGCGACTTAAGACTGGTTTTGTGGTCCAGGGTCACAAATATAAAATATGCTGACCAAAACCATTTCTTGACACTATATGACATCTTACAGATAATTTGGCAACAGGAAAAACCGTCATACAGTCGTCAACCTATGGCCTGTGGTCTGCTGAACAGGCCATTGACTTCAGTCCAGGTTTCACAAAATCATGGTCATTGTGTTCCTCAACCACTGCTCAGACTAACCCATGGTGGAGAGTGGATCTGCGTTATATTTACAGAGTAAGTAGAGTTGTCATCACAAACAGACTAGACTGCTGTCCAGAACGAATAAACGGAGCGGAGATTCGCATCGGAAACTCTTTGGAGAACAATGGCAACAACAATCCCACGTGAGACCCTCTTTCAGTGGCTTAATATCCATAAATAATCCCTGAAATCACATATGAAGAAAGCCTATATGTCTAAATGATGTTTCCTCTGTCTCTCTTTAGATGCGCTGTGGTTTCTAGCATTTCAGCTGGTGTCTCCTCCACCTACACTTGTAACAATATGGAGGGTCGATACGTGAATCTGTTCATTCCTGGAGATACAAAGTATCTTACTCTGTGTGAGGTGGAGGTCTATGGAGAAGGTGGGATCAAACATGGAAAATCAAGCTATAAATGAATTAAATCCAAAATGGGGTTCTTACTAATTTGGGCTGTTGATTCCAAAAACAGTGTCTGTTTTGCTTGAGCACAGTCTTTCAAGATTACAAGATATGATGCTTTTCGTTGCATTTTTGCTTTTGAGAACCATTCGCAATGTGAAGAAGCCTTGTATTCTCACTTAATCAGCAGAAGAACACCCCAAACACACGACTCCAGTCTGAATCTGAGCCAGATTACAAATATTTGTTTAATTCTCAACCCATTTTCACGTGCATGACATTATTTTATACCTAATCCTGATTTCATGGTTATAATTATGACCAGTGACAGAAGAAAATGCAAACATGAGACAGATTTTTTTCTGCTATATCTGTGGGTGTTTTACCACATGACAATATTAACAGAGAATTATAGATTTTGTGAAAAGTGTATTTATTCACTTACAAATGTGCTTATGCAAAGTTCCTTGTCATTAAATATTTATGAATATTGAGTATGAGAACATTTTTTTTTTGCTCCTATGCAGACTGCAAGTTAAATAATACTTATTAATACTTTTTGTCATTAAACCAAAATTTTGACATTTGACTGTTTTTGTTATTTTGATAAGTGCATTACAGCTGATACACATACAGTGGTGTGAAAAAGGTTTTGTCCCCCTTCCTGTTTTTTTTATTTTTTTGCATATTTGTCACACTTGAATGATTCAGATCAAACAAATTTTAATATTACACAAAGATAACCAGAGTAAATATATATATATATTTTTTTTTTAATAATGATTTAATTTGTTAAGGTGAAAAAAAAAATCTGTCTAAACCTGCCTGGCACTATGTGAAAGAGTAATTGCCTCCTAAATCTAATAACTGGTTGTGCCACGCTGTCCAGCAACAACTGCAATCAAGCGTTTGCGATAACTGGCAATGAGTCTTTAACATCGCTGTGGAGGAATTTTGGCCCACTCTTCTTTGCAGAATTGTTTTAATTCAGCCACATTGGAGGGATTGAGCATGAATGGACTGTTTAAGGTCATGCCACAGCATCTCAATCGGATTTAAGTCTGGACTTTGACTTGGCCACTCCAAAACCATAATTTTGTTTTTCTTGAGCCATTCAAAGGTGGACTTGCTGGTGTGTTTGGGATCATTGTCCTGCTGCATAAACCAAGTGCGCTTGAGCTTGAGGTCACAAACTGACGGCCGGACATTCTCCTTCAGGATTTTCTGATAGAGAGCAGAATTCATGGTTCCATCAATTATGGCAAGTCGTCCAGGTCCTGAAGCTGCAAAGCAGCCCCAGACCATCACACTACCACCACCATGTTTGACTGTTGGTATGATGTTCTTTTTATGAAATGCTGTGTTGGTTTTATGCCAGATGTAACGGGACACACACCTTCCACAAAGTTCAACTTTTGTCTCATCAGTCCACAGAATATTTGCCCAAAAGTCTTGGGGATAATCAAGATATTTTTTGGCAAATGAGGGACGAGCCTTTGTGTTCTTTTTGGTCAGCAGTGGCTTTTGCCTTGGAACTCTCCCATGGATGCCGTTTTTGCCCAGTCTCTTTCTTATTGTTGAATCATGAACACTGAGCTTAATTGAGGCAAGGCCTGCAGTTCTTTAGATGTTGTTCTGGGTTCTTTTTATGACCTCCTGGATGAGTCGTCGTTGTGCTCTTGGAGTAATTTTGGTAGGCCGGCCGCTCCTGGGAAGGTCCACCACTGTTCCAAGCTTTCTCTATTTGTGGATAATGGCTCTGATTGTGGTTTGCTGGAGTTCCAACGCCTTAGAAATGGCTTTATAACCCTTTCCAGACTGATACATGTCAACTATTTTGTTTCTCATCTGTTCTTGAATTTCTTTAGATCGCGGCATGATGTGTTGCTCTTTAAGCATGCTTCACTTTGTCAGACAGGTCTTTGTCAGACAGGTTCTATTTAAGTGATTTCTTGATTCAACAGGTCTGGCAGTAAAAAGTATCTAATGGAAGTTTTTTGTTGATATTTTTAAACTCACCATAATCAAATCATTTGCAAATCAGCTGAGTTTCATTCAAGATGCAGGAATGTAATGGATTTATTGTTTTTTTTTTTTAATATAACATTTCTAAGGTTTTATGCTCTCAACTGTCAATACTTCACTACATACAAAGCATTTATTTGTGTTCAACACTAAACCTTATTCATCCTTACTGCAAGTGAACCTGTATTTAATGTCATCTTGGTCATATTTGTTTCACTTTGTGTACACAACCTCTTCATGTTACATCTGTTTAATATTAAGTGTCATGCATTTGCACCAAAATGCTGTGGATTTTTGTCAAGATCAAAAGATGCAATGATAAGATTATGTAATTGGGTATCCTAAAATGCATGATTATATGATCAGTTGCATTTTATTATTTGCATTTAGCATTTTCTTTTCCCTTCTGTCTATGTATGTTCACTCACTCTCATGTGTCACTCTTTTAGGTCCTGTGCTGAAGAAAACCTTTGTGAAGATGAAACTGAAGTCCAGTTTGAGTCTGTCTGAACCTGAAATGAGAGTCCAGCTCCTGTCACAGGTGAGAGAGGGAAACATACAGAAATCTGAAATCATATCACACTGATAGCGGTTTTAAGAGATCTGCTCATTTCAGCTTCAGTCTGCTCTGGCAAAACAAGGAATTTCTGATGTGACGCTGCAATGGTCTCAACCGCCAGCTGCTCAACAGGAAGTGATGTGGAAGGAAGATGCATCAGGTGAGTGTGTTCATAAAAGTAAACACTGGCAAACTAAAAAGATGTTGATTTTAAAGTAAAAATATTACGATGAATATGTATGTATTACAAATGAACTGGGAAATTACATCTTTATAACGTAATGAACTGTTTTATTTACAGCTCAATGTGCTGGAGGAAAGAGAGGATGATGATGATGATGGGAAAACTTGTTTATCATCTTTCATTTACAACCCCAATTCCAGAGATGTTGGGACATTTTGTAAAATGCAATAAAATCAACAATCTGTGATTTGTTAATACCTTTTAACTTTTAATTGACAAAAGTACAAAAAAAATAAAAAAAAATAAAAAAGATTTCCAAAGTTTTCACTGACCAACATAAATATATTTTGTAAATATGAAAAAAATTTTTTTTGATTTTGATGGCTAACACACTCCAAAAAGGTTGGGACAGAGGCACGTTTAACACTGTGTAACATCAACTTTCCTTTTAATTACAATGTTTCATTGTTTGGGAATTGAGGATACTAACTGTTAAAGTTTTGCAAGCAAAAGTTTTGTCCAGTCTCGCTTGATAAAAGACTTCAGATGTTCAGCAGTCCGTGATCGTCGTCTGGTTCTCCTTTTCATGACTGGTCATGCATTTTCAATAAGAGTCAGATCTGGACTGCAGGTAGGCCAGTCTAACACATTCACTCTGTCTCTACGAAACCACGCTGTTGTAGCACATGCAGAATGAGAGCTGGCATTGTCTTGATCTAATAACCATGGACTTCCCGACATCATCTTGATGGCAGTATATGTCTCTGTACAATCCCATTGTCTTCATGTCAGTAGTACCTTCGCACATATGCCAGTCACCCATGCTGTTTGCTGTGCTGCACCCCCATACCATGATAGACGTTTGCTTGAAAGCAGATGATGGAAAACACCAATCATTTCACATATAATTAAGGAAGCGTGAAATGAAGCGACACAGTGGCTTGTTGAGGAGAATGTATTGCAACAGGTAGGATCAAATCTTAGAAAATAATTTTAAAAAATGTAAAACTTGAGTAAACTTAAACTTAGCCTATATTTTTTGTAGTACAGTGCTGAATGCAAATTTAGAGAAACAAAAATCACATTAATTGTCTCCTTTTACACTGATTGTTAATTATAACACTCAAGCTTCAGTAACTAACAGATAACTAATAACAGAATTGGCGGCTAATTCGTAAAGAAATAGTATAATCTCATTTGTATTATTTCAGTCTGCTTACTGCAAGTCCCACAGACAATTATGATTAGGGTAGACCTTCTTACTTAGTTTTTTCCTAAAAATAAAATTGTACAGATTCCTACTAAACTGCCACCTCATCAAATAGTTATGTTTGGATTACCACCATCAGTAAACCTTATACCGGTTAAGTGAGTAACTTTCTCACATGGGATTGTTGTTGCCGTTGTTTTCCAAGGAGTTTCCAATGCAAACCTTGGCTCCATTGATTTGTTCAAAGCAGCGGTCTATCCTGTTAATGACGATCACTTCTCTAATGATTTGTAGATACATCAGATCCAGCCTCCACCATGGGTTTGTCTCGGTTTCGGTGTGGGTGCAGTGAAATGAAAATTGTTATCGTCAATGGCTGTATTAGCCTTGTAGCGGACTGTCGATGACTGGACAGCCTTTCACTTGATTGCAATATTCAAGAAAGGACAACAAGAAATACAAATACCCATGTTATTCTCATCTATAATTCCCATGCGGTTTAAATTATTTAATTATAAGTTAACTTTCCTTGTGGCAGGGAAAGAGTGTCACTAAAGTTTGTTCACTGGAATAGGCTGAGATGAGACATTTTAACAGACTCTCAGAGTTTGTATCTTAATGTTGTAGAAATGTTGTTGTAAGAATTGACAGAAACCTTTTAAAAGCCTTTGACCAGTATGAGAGAAATTATAAAATATGTGAAACCGCCTTCAAACATTTGTATTTCTCTGTAAACCCTCCTGTTTTCCATGAAAAAAAACATTTTGCATATATATGAGTGTTTTTTCAGAAGATGAGTTCATGATTTGGACATGCAAATCCTACCAAAGTGTCTGAGTGCTTAGGCAAATAAAGATAAAAACTAATTACAGAAAAGCACTAAACATTCATTTTGGATGTTATAGGTACCAAGCTAAGGCTAAAGAAACCATTTGAAACAAAATAAATTATCCATCTATTATAATATTGTATGTTAATAAATAAATTATACATAATTATACATTCACAATTTGAAAAAAAAACAAGAAAAAAAAAACCAAGTGGTCAGTTTTAATGATCTCTTACCAGTTTTCACTTCTTGAACTGGTCGACTTCCTTTGGAAAAATCACAAATATATAGACTAATTTACAGTAAACCAATGCCACATAAAAAAACCAAAAAACAACTTCTATAACATTTATACTGAAAACAGACACATGTATGCACTAGAGTAAGATAAACTATTGACTTCATTTTTTCAGCCGCTTCTTCTTGAAATGTGAAAATCCCTGTAGAAAAAAAGTTTGTACTGTGTTTCACAT
>NW_015654536.1:30646-32436 GCF_001515625.1 Sinocyclocheilus rhinocerous
GCTCAAAAACATTTATTATTATTATTATTATTATTATTAGTATTACGTTGAAAACGGATTAGATTTTTTTTTTCAGTTTTCTTTGTTGAATAGAAAGTTCAGAAGAACAGCATTTATCTGAAATATAAATCTTTTGTAACTTTATAAATGTCTTTATCATCACTTATGATCAATTTAAAGCATCCTTGCTAAATAAATGTAATAATTTCTATAATAATTCCCTTTCATGGGCACTTCGAACTGCGTCATCTTGGGGTCGGTATGGGGAACGGTACACCCACGCCACCATGCTGAGTGGAGTGCATGCCAGAAACCATGGCGAGCACTAAGTACCAGGTCTACCATATTGCCATGGGAGTTGCCCCTGGGACATTAGACGGCTGTCAGTGACATTATTCCCTACGGCCAAAGGCCTAGGCTACATACCCCCCAAAAAAACTTACCTGTTAGGGCCAGAACTCCTGGGCCAGGGGTAGAGCTCAAGGCTTGGAATCAGGAATAGATTCCTCTAAGGGAATACGACCAAGAGCCTAGAATCATACTAAGTCTTGGCCTGTCACACAGGGGCACAGGCGCACGCTCTGCATATGCTAAAGGAACTGTCTCAAAAGACCCCTAGTAGCAACTCCCTGTTAAAGTAGGTATCCAGAGGATACATAGGAGGAGCGGTGCCCAAGGCGGAACCGGGGTTTTAAACTAGCAGTAAATCTGAAGCCGAGGGAGCACAAACCCAGCTCTCAGCGAGAGAGGGGGCTCGACCTACAGCGCGATTGTTAGAATCAGAAGGGTATGTGTACTGCAAGGGTATGTGTACCTGATGCTGCTGGTTCCAGGTGCTCTGGGAAAAACAGAGAGAGGGTACTCCTCCTAAACTGTTCCCTTGTGCATTCTTCTCTTGCAAACTCAGCTCCACAGAGCAGAACTACGATGTGAGCAATCGAGAACTCCTCGCTATGAAGGCAGCTTTGGAGGAGTGGAGCCATTGGCTCGAGGGAGCTAAACACCCATTTACAGTGCTGACTGATCATCGCAACCTTGAGTACTTGAGATCTGCCAAGAGACTAGCTGAATCTTTATGCAATTACGTGTTCAGGTTCTATGGTCTTCCTGAGGACGTAGTCTCCGATCGGGGGCCACAATTCACCTCCCGAGTCTGGTCGGCCTTAACACATGCTGTGTGGTTTCGACATTTGATATCGGGGAATTTTAATGAGTACGAGTACAGGAGCTCAGTATCGGGCCCGATAATATGTGCATCCCTAATATGTATTAAATAAAAGAATATAGGATCAGGGGGCTCTTTCATAAAACAAGTTTACCAAATAAGTCAGGCTTATTTCGGTTACATCGGTTTCAGAAAGCAAATTTCAGCTCAGTCACTGTGACAACTTATTTTGGGAAACTAACCTGGTCTGGAGCAGGCTAACTGTCAGGCTAAGCTGAGCTCTTCTAACATTGACCAATAGGAACGCATTGATATTACCGCTGACTCTCTCACATACAATTATTTGACTTTATTATCAGCCCAAAAATAAAAGTATACAGAAAATGCAACTTAAATAAATCAAATAAATAAAAATATAGGCCTAGTGTCACAAATCAAGCCTCAAATATAGGCCTAGGCTACAACCGACTGTATTTAATGTATTTTGCCCAAAATTTAATGACCTTTTGTTAAGATATATAACAACATTTTAACATAGTTGCGCATTCAGTTGATCAGCAGTTTCTTGCCATGCAGCCTTTCTCTCTGGTTTTATTACAGCTGTACCTTTTATAGTTTGCAGAAC
>NW_015654536.1:32508-34298 GCF_001515625.1 Sinocyclocheilus rhinocerous
AGTAATTAGGGCTGTATTAGCTAGCTTACATTTGATTTACAGTTACTGCTATCATAAGGATACACTTATATGTAGGATTAAAATTATACGTCACATTTAATGTCCATCAACAAATATTTTAATAATTAAACAAAACAGCATCATGTATGTACTGTATGTATAGTTTAATACAAAGGGCCGAAAGCCAATCACACAGAGTACATTTTTCATTTAAAAACATAAGTTGCAGTGGGATGGGGAAAAAAACCGCCTTAAAGTCAGTTTTGATGTAAACAAGATCTTCTCTGCATTGATGTTCTCTTTTTCCGCAGTATTTTGAATGAACAACGCAGCAGCATCGCATCTAGTGGCTTCAACTGGGTAGGCTAGCAAAAACATTATAATGCAACGACACCTACATCATCATCGCATCTCGTGTGCCACTGATAAGGTTGTCTGACGCACACCTAAAATTAGAATGCAACGTTTTTGCATTCGATAGTGTATTTTTATTTTTTTATTCTACGAATATTCGAAATTCTATTTTTTTTTTTGACAGCCCTACTAGTTACACATGGAAGCAATGGAATTGGAATTGTTGTTGGAAAACTTCATACACAATCATTTGAACTGGTATTGTGTTTATTGGAAGCACAAGTATCCTGCAGATATATGAAAAATTATAAACAACATGCAGACAGTTGAACAAATTATTGTCCAGGGCAGGCACTCAAAGCTACATTTGTAGAAGCCTTGGAATATAGTGCACAAATTGCATGGAATCTTGATAGCTGTTAAAACATTGTTTTGTGTAATGGAAATATTTTCATGAATTTTGTACTTGTCTTTGTATATTCAGAGATGCAAGCAGGTAAGGGGGGAAAAAGGTGAGAACATTGTGCGAATCGGGGGCATGCTCCACACAGAATTTTTTTTAAAGATATTTTCTTTACATGCTCATTTGTAGTTCCTTTAAGGTTTTTGTTAAATATTTTTTTTATTACCTTATATGTCCAAAACTGTCATTTAAAAAAAATAAATAAATAAATAAAAAAAACAATAATCTTGTTGCAACATTTTACAAAAATCAAGACTGAATACATTTGGTCAAAATTCCATGTTATAAAAGATGAAGTGCTATGCAGGCTATTCAAGACATATTGGCTGATTAGACGGCAACGCTGACCTAAAATGCAAAATTTTGCACTCTCTCTTCACCGTTCCTGCATCTCAGACCTCAAATACATGAAATATTACCCTTTTTAGACATAGATTTTGAATTAAAGAGTAAACAAAATACTATACAAAACATTTTGAAACAACCAGTTCTTTATTTACCCTTGTAAGATCACAAGTACCCTTGTAAGGTATACTATACTATACTAATCATTGAAATTCAGAAAATGAAGTTCTTGTAGAACATGAACGGCAATTTATTGGCTGTATTATATTTATTAATTTTATTTGAAGAATCAATGTAGAAACTTTTGTTTCTCTCTGAAGACATTTTGTGTATCCAGGTTATTGGATTCTTTGACACGGAGCTGTAAAGGAAGCATATTAAGATGGCTAATTATGTAGCAAATAATAATGATGTACCTTAACCAAATAATGTTTTTCAAGAGTTGGGTTGTGTAAATGTGCTTACCCTCCTCTACGTCCCGTTTCACCTCTCGCTGGGGAGGTTTTGTCCAGGACAGTTTGATATTGGTGATCCCTCTTACTTCCAGAGCAGACTGGAACTATAATATATATATAGCATATATATATATATATATATATATAAATATAAAATTAACAAAATTATAAAC
>NW_015654536.1:34769-36441 GCF_001515625.1 Sinocyclocheilus rhinocerous
CATGAAAAATGGGGGCAAAAACAAAAGTGTTGCGTTTATAATTTTGTTCAGTGTATATACAGTATATATATATATATATATGTATGTATATTAGGGATGCACCGATGACACTGCGCTCCTGTACTCGTACTCCTAAAAAATGCCCCGATACCAAAAGCCGATACCACACAGCGTGTGAATAGAGCTGAGGCCAGAAAAAGAAACTCCGACAACAGAGAGTTGAATGGAGTTATTAGAGATTAAGGATGTCTATGAAGTATGTGTAAGTAATTAATATAATGTTAAACATTCAATATTCACGCCTGTATAGCGGATGTGCCCGAGCTGATAAGCAGAGCGTGCTGAGTGGATTGAGCGCGCGGCTGCCAGCTGCACAGATGCGCGAGCTTGTCGAGTGAATATATAAAGAGAGAGAGAGAGAGAGAGAGAGTCCGAGAGCGTGCACTTCTGTTGCATGATCTTAATTGCTGTTCGCTCCATTAGCGTATGCATTTGGATTAAAACTAAATCGTAAATATAAAATACTCGTACTCCTAAAAATGCCCCGATACCAAAAGCCGATACCACATGTGAATAGAGCTGAGGCCAGAAAAAGAAACTTCGACAACAGAGAGTTGAATGGAGTTATTAGAGATTAAGGATGTCTATGAAGTATGTGTAAGTAATTAATATAATGTTAAACATTCAATATTCACGCCTGTATAGCGGATGTGCCCGAGCTGATAAGCAGAGCGTGCTGAGTGGATTGAGTGCGCGGCTGCACAGATGTGCGAGCTTGACGAGTGAATATCTCACAGATCACTGGAAAGTTTGTAGTTCGGTTGGATTTGTCAAAATCAAGCAAGTAAAAAAAAATGCACAAGATACTAAAGCTATTTGACTGTACGGAGAGAGAGGGAGAGAGAGAGTCAGAGAGCGCGCACTTCTGTTGCATGATCTTGATCGGTGTTCGCTCCATTAGTGCATGCATGTGGTTTAAAACTAAATCGTAAATATAAAACAAACAAAAATTATAGGCACATTCACTAAACAACATTTTAAATGTCAAGCATCCACAACTTTATTTAAAGCAAAAGTGAAACGAGCAGACTGTGTGAAATGCAAAGTGTCTTTCATTCTGCACCAATACAAACGTGTGCGCGCTGTGCATGTTTAGCTTGCTTTAAAAGTATACTTCGGTTTTTACTCATACGCGAGGGTCTGCGTACAGTGCGTGTGATGCAAATTACACCACCAAAATAGTACCCACATACTAGCATAATGTATAACGAGTGGTTCCCTGCATTATTTTAGGAAAAAGTTTTGTGATTACAGTATTGAGCTCTAATGAGCTATTAAAATGAACAGTGAAAGTAACAAAAGCTTATATACAATACATTTTAACAGGTAAAATTAAATGTGGAATTAACTGAAGGAAATATCTGTTTTCTAAATGAAGCCAACTAACATAATATTATTAATATTAAACATAATATTATTATTATTATTATTATTACTAATAATAATATTATTTTGTCTCTGTACCCAATATAAAAAAAAATAAAAATACAAATGCTGTGAAAATACAGGTATCGGTATCAGCGAGTACAAAAAAAATGAAAGTATCGGTATCGGTGCATCCCTAACACACACACACACACACTCTCACTCTCTCTCTCACACACACACACAC
>NW_015654536.1:44674-45477 GCF_001515625.1 Sinocyclocheilus rhinocerous
TACTGTGTATATATATATATACATTTTTTCTTGATATTTTCAGATGAGTTCTTTGTACTTTTTAAACATGCTATTTCTCCAAATAAAAAGCATTTATGAAACTAATCTGTAAAGCAGCTGATTGATCTCAGTCTGATTTTAACAGTCTGAGCAGGACTTTTACATTGTACAGTGATTCATTCAGCACATGCTTTTATACATTTGAGGGACATCACAAGTAGAACAGGAGTTAAAGTCCCCCTGAAGTCAAGAATTGTATCCCTTAAAACTCATCTTTGATCATCAAAATTATATATTTAAATGTTCTTTCTTGTGAAAATAATTTTCTCATGCCTTAAAATAGCTTGAATGTAACTCTACACCCTTGCCTCATTTACTATATGCGGATCTATGAACACGCAAATTAGCCCCACCTCCACTCAGTCACACCTGCCAGGGCCTCCTGATCCACGGATAATGACTGATAAAACTATATTTTTACTAGCGGACAACTACAGTGGATACTGTAACAGTCGTTAAAGTTATTTACTTGATGATGTTGTGTCCTCAAAATGCCTTGAAGACTCGAATGCAGCCAAGTTTGTGTCTCTTGACGCCAGTGCGGGAGAGGTGGGTCTAACTCCAGGCTACTTTTACATTGTTGTTAATGTTAATTAATGTTGTTAATTGTTGTACATTGGGTTATTATTCAAGTTGGCGGTTCTAAATTCACGTTAAACCACAGCTTCATGGGTTTTTTGATCTGATTTATTTTTGGTTTTGTGCTGGTATTGGTATATTTTGCATGCTAGTGATAGGAATCG